>NC_064856.1:6494470-6741970 GCF_024139225.1 Suncus etruscus | reverse complement strand
TGGAACCCCTTTGTGCAATGATAGCAATAGCATTGTTTTGCTTCCACCAAGGACAGTTAGCATTCCTAAGATATGATCCTCAAACCACTGGTCACCTGTCAATTCTATTTAAAAAAAAAAACAAAACACAGAAAAGCAGTATTAATCATGTTCCTTCCTCCCTCCTTCCTTCTTTCTCCCTTTCTTTCTGTATTTCTCTTTTTTCTTTTCTATTCCTTCTTTTTCTTTTCTCTTTTCTCTCTCTCTCTCTCTCTCTCTCTCTCTCTCTCTCTCTCTCTCTCTCTCTCTCTCTCTCTCTCTCGCTCTCTCTCTCTCTCTCCTCTCTCGTCTCTCTCTCTCTCTCTCTCTCTCTCTCTCTCTCTCTCTCTCTCTCTCTCTCTCTCTCTCTCTCTCTCTCTCTCTCTCTCTCTCTCTCTTGCTTGCTTTCTGTTTTCTGATATTGGCAACCCCTACCTGTGTTCAAAGACTAGACTCAGCATGATGCTCAAGGAACAATGTAGTGCTGAAGTCAGGCCTCCCACATGCAAAGCATGAACACCAGCCTGTTGAACTCTCCCCAGCCCTAACCATCACTTGAAAAAAAATTATAGTGCTTCCATGCTCAGAATACTGCATTGCAACTCTAAATGACATTTTAGAAGAGCTTTTATTACATGGGATAGAATGCTTACTTTACGTGAAAATCATATTTTAGGTGAAAATTAGAGTGTGATCCTAGAGGGGAAGTGCATATTTTTATTAAACAAAGAATAAGTACAAAATTAGAAAGCATACCAGAAACATATAGCCTATGTATAGTATATGCCTTTGTTAGCTACTTCTTCAACACTTGAAGCCTTACTAATTTCATAAGAAATGTTCAGGATAAGGTCCCATTGGTGGGATTCAAGAAACGTTGCACAACATACAAAGTATGTTATCTTGTGAACAGAATCAGAAAAGCCACCCAACTTGTAACTGGTACCTTCAGCATAATACAAATTTCCTAAAGAAACTTGTGGGCCAGAGAGATAGCAAAGGAGTTAAAGACCTTGTCTTGCATGCAGCCATATCCTCTTCAATCCTTGCACCACATATGGTATCTCATATACCACCAGAAGTGATCATTGAGCACAGAGTCAGGACAAAACCCTGAGCACCATCAAGTATGGTCCAAATCCTACCTTCCCAAAAGAAACTATCCTAGAACCTGGCAGTTTCTGACAGACATTAGGGTGCAAGATTCTGACTTGGACATAGTTACATCTGCTTCAGAAACTTTTCTGTAAAGAGGCTTGGGGTATAGCCCAAAAGGCTGGAGTACATACTGAGCATTTAGGAGACCCAGGTTGGATCCCAAGCACTGAGTTGAAAGTAGCCTCTCAGTACCATAGGTTGTAACACCAAGACTGAAAATAAAACATTTCTCTAAAGCAGTTGTGGGTGTGTTAAAAAAGAACAGGGATCTGTAACCTCTTTGTCTTAAAACAGTAAAAAAAAAAAAAAAAAGTGGGGGGGACTTTGTTTGGGAAAGAGATTCCCAATCTGTGTTTAGAGAGCCCCAAGGTCATTTCTCATGAAATCTGGCCAACAGGGCAACCTTCCACATTAGCATCTGGTGACGCAGTCTTACTCGGACTACCAATGTTGAGAAACACCAGGGCCACATTCAGCAATGCCCAGAGTGCCAGAGATACAATGAAGGACCTTAAGCATACAAGGCATGCTTCCCTGACCCCTGAACTATATTCCCAACCTGCTACAAATGTTTTGAAAGCTGTTTGCCAATCAATATTTTTATTTTTGTTTTGTATGACAGTGATCAAACCCAGGGCTTTATGCCAGTGCTCTACTGCCGAGCTACATCCCCATACAAATAATGAATATCTTTTAATAAGAAAAAGAAGAAAAAAGGCCAGATGGTAGCACAATGGATAGGACATTTACCTGGCACATGGTCAAGGTCCCAGGTTCAATTTCTGGCACCCCATATGGTCCCCTGAGTCTGCCAGGAGGGGTGATTTCTGAGCACAGAGCCAGAAGTAACCCCCCCAAGCAGCACCAAAAATAAAAAAATAAATAAAAGGAAGAAGTAAAATACATACCTTAAATTTAACAGTGGTGCTGGAGAGATGGCTTAAAGAGATGGAGCACTGGTTTTGCATGTCAAAGGCTGTGTCATCCTTGATACCATATGCTCCCCCCAAACACCACCTTAGGTAACCACTGAACACAGAACTGTAGCACCTTAAGTGGCCTAAAACCAGTTCCCAAAATATTAACAATGGTCATTTCTGGGCAGTGGATAGCCACCTGTTATTTTCTATATTGTTTTCACATTTTCAAAAGTTTTACTATGACCAAATATTGCTTTATTATACCCTTTTGATGGGGAACAACAGATTAGGGATGTTTATCCCCAATTCTTCTTAAGGCTTGCTCCAGCCTAGTCAGTCCCCTCCAGGAATCTTGTCTGTAGCATTTTCTCAGACTCAAAAGCCTTACCATTAGGGCCATATCTGACATTTCAGATCAGCCCCAAACGAGCCTGACTCACAGAGACACGTGTCCCTTATCCAAGGTCACACAGATACTGGGCTGCCTAAAGTACACTGTGGAGATTGTCCTTTGATTTGTGATTCTATTGAAAGTTCCCTTGACAGGAGCTCTGTGCCTGCACCCCTGCATGTACCAGGGCTCTGCCAGCTTTAGGAAGGTCTATCTATATGGACACCAAATAGCACTCTGATGGGGCGTCTGCACCCTTGCAGTGAGTTTAGCCTAAAGGACCACATACCCTGGACAAGCCCTGCCTCATTTGCTCCCATATCCCACCTCCCCACTGCATGATTCTAAAGGGATCTTCATGCAGGGCCCAGAGGATGCTCAAAGCTGGTGGACCCCACCCTGGGTACCCTGGACTTCAAGGCTTAAAAACACAGGCCACCTCCTGTGAAGGAATCCAAGAATTGCGAGGCTGGCAGAGTTTCCCTGACAACTATCCTGGCCAAACTGTCCCTTTCTTTCAGTTCTCAAAACAAACCAAAACATAAGGATCACCTTAATTATTGCATCAGTGGACTCTAAAATATAGTTCAAGTAATAAAGTAGTAGTTTGCTTGAGGCAGTCACAGTTGGAATCTCCAGCACAGAGCCAGGAATAGCCCCCAAATATGGCTGGTTGTGGCCCCAACACAAAATAAGCAAGATATTTTTGCTGTAAACTATTAGTTTTCAGTCACTTTCTTCTTAGTCCCTTACATCAAAATAATCTTATTCTAATGATGGACTCCTCCCAGCTTTGTCTCCTTCCTGGCACCTCAACACATCCTGCCAAATTTATACCATGATTCTCCCCACACCACCCCAGTTGATGCAATATTGATCTGTGGCTCCTGTGGAACATTCTGGAACTTCCCTGCCCCAGGGAACACATGGTTCCCAGTTGAGCAATGTTGCCCTCCACAACCCAGTCATATCAGAAAACTCTCAGAGCCTTCTGCCCATTGCCTGGCCTACTTAGACCATTATGACAGTTTATGAGGACCACACAGAGAAACAGTTAACATTATAGAAATTTAGGTCCTTGCTTCTGGAGGATAAGATCAAGATTGCTGAGTTGGAGGGCTAATGGCTGAAGGTTGACACACAAGAGACCAGGGTTGGTTTGAAAATAGCTTTACTCAGGTGTTGGAAAGCTGAGGAGAGAATGGGCTTCTTTTCCTAAATCATCTACCTCTCAGGCAGGCACTGAAGTTGATAAAGACTTGCAGACCCATTAAAAATGGGGAGAAGAAATGAACAGACAATTTCTCAAAGAAGAAATTCAAATGGGGGACTGGAGTGGTGGCGCAGTGGTAGGGCATTTGTTTTGCACGCAGCTGACCTAGAAAAATTTGATTACCCATGTCCCATATCATCCCCCAAGCCAGGAGTAACCCCTGAGCATCATCGTGTGTGGCCCAAAAACAAAAACAAAAAAAGAAAAGAAATATAAATGGCCAAAAGGCACATGAAAAAATGCTCCATATCTCTAATCATCAGGGAGATACCAATCAAAACAACAATGAGGTACCATCTCACACCACAGAGACTGTCACACATTATAAAAAACAAGAACAATTAGTGCTGGAGGGGATATGGGGAGAAAGGAACTCTCCACTGCTGGTGGGAATGCATCTAGTCCAGCTTTTATGAAAAACAATACGGAGATTCCTCAAAAAACTGGAAATTGAGCTCCCATATGATCCAGTTATTCCACTACTAGGGATATATTCTAGGAACACAAAAACATAATACAAAAATGCCTTCTGCACACCTATCCATTGCAGTGCTGTTTGCAATCGCCAGAATCTGGAAACAACCCAGATGCCTGATGACAGATGAGTGGCTAAAGAAACTGGTACATAAAGAAAAAGAAAGAAAAAGGAAAAAATAAACTGTTTTATAAACATATACACAGTGGAATACTATGCAGCCATCAGAAAAATGAAGTCATGAAATTTTTCTGTACATGAATGGATATATAAACTATTATGCTAAGTGAAATAATTCAGAGGGGGAGAGAGACACACACACAGAATAGTCTCACTAATCTGTGGGACTTAAGAAAAATAAAAGATATTATTGTAATAATACCCAGAGACGATAGAGATGAAGACCGGAAAGACTGGTCCACGAGATGAAGTATACCACAAGGAGTGTTGAGTTTATTTAGAGAGATAACTACACTAACAACTATCATAATAACGGTAGTGTGTAAGAGAAATAGAATGCCTGTCTTGAATACAGGCAGGGAGTGGAGAAGGACGGTGATGGGGGGCACTGGAGTGGTAATGCTGTACTGATGAAAGGGTTGTTTCTTTTTATAACTGAAACCCAACTACAAACATGTTTGCAAGCATGGTACTTAAATATATTGTTTAAAAATTGAAAAAGGGGGGCTGGAGAGATAGCATGGAGGTAAGGCGTTTGCCTTTCATGCAAGAGGTCATCGGTTCGAATCCCAGCGTCCCATATGGTCCCCCGTGCCTGCCAGGAGCAATTTCTGAGCATGGAGCCAGGAGTAACCCTGAGCACTGCCGGGTGTGACCCAAAAACCACAAAAAAAAAAAAAAAAAAAAAAAATTGAAAAAGGGCTTGTGGAGGAAGAAGGCAGAAGATAACAAGAATGGGAAAGGCCTTCAACACACTCAGGGTGTAGTTTTTCTACACATCTGAATCATGGGATCACCAAAACTGAAAGCATGAAAGCCAAACTACAATAACCAAACTGAAAACTGTGCCTGTCAAGGAAGCATACTGAAGTATGGGATGGAAATTGGGGACATTGATGGAGAGAAGTGACACTGGTGATGGGACTGAAAATTTTTATACCTTAAATTCAACAATGAATAACTTTGTAAAATCATGTGGCACAATGAAAAATTAATTATTAAAAAACCTACCACGAACAACTTTGTAACCACAGTTTTTAAAAAAAGTAATTTAAAAAATCCCTATCTCCAAATACAGTTATTCTGAGATATTGGGGATTCATCTGATTGCCCAATTCAATTAATTTGACTTATTTGTGGGGACCAGATTCAACCTCTAATGATCATCTTTCTGGAAAAGTCATAAGTAGTGTCTTTCTCAGGACTTCCGAATACTTGGAATAGGGGGAATTTACATTCACACACTTGTCCTAGATTCCCTAATAAAAATGTCATGATTTGAACCTCAGCAGACCACACTTTGGCCCACTGCTTGTCTTACCACAAGTGTCTGCCTCGAAGAAAAACCCCATCCTGGACACAACTTCTGCCATCCAATTACCGCAATCCCCAGGGCAGACACAAGCAAGAAGTTGCTCGATCAACTAAATGTGCTTAGTTTGGCTCCTACTGCAGAAGATCTAAAGCTTTCAGGTAGATAATATTCCTCCCACACACAAACACACTAAAAACACACCTGGCTCTGAGGTAGTCTGGTGATGAGTTAATTAACATAAAACTGAGCATGAGCCATAATTCGGTGGATGCTGTAGAGAAGCTGGCAAGACTCTTGCCTCACGCTGCCAAATTCCAAAGGCCAGGCGCGCCCATTGCCTCACTCACGGTAGCTGCCCACACAAGGAATGTGTCCACTCAGGTTCTTTATGACCCCAGTTTACCTACCATGGTCCCACTTCCAACATACAGAGAGATCTCCACATATTCTAGGCCCTGTCAAGGAAGCATACTGGAGTATGGGGTGGAAATTGGGGACATTGATGGAGGATGTGACACTGGTGACGGGACTGAAAATTTTATACCTTAAATTCAACTATGAATAACTTTGCAAAATCATTGTGGCACAATAAACTCCTCTCAAGGGCTTTGCCTGTCTGGACGTATGGACCAGTAAACCCAACACAGGAGACCAGAATTCTTTCTCTCTCCTGCCATGTTTTCCTCTTTCTTCCTGACTATCTCTTCATCTCCTTTCATTCCAGCACTCTGAGGAGGTCTTTCCAACCAACATAAAGAACTTCTTCCCTCCTCAAGGTTCTCTGATTCCACTGTGTGCATTTGTCCTGAGGCAACTCAGATATTTGAAACCATTGTTTTGAGCCCCAGACAAGTTATTGCCTCCATTGAGGACCCTCAACTAGAATCAATGTTTCCTCCAGAAATACCTTTATTCCTTTGACAGATAAAGAAAATAGTGATTAAGCAACTATAAACTCTGTCAACTCCCACTTCCTCTGCATAAAATCTGTTGGAATAGCATTTTTACTTTGAGAATTTAAAGGGAAAGATATCTTTATAACAGCTATTCCATAATGAGACCCAGGATGATTCTATTGCACATCTGATTTCCTCAAATTGGAGCTGCCATATTTCCAGAAGCTGCCAGAAGATGAAACGAGTGAGTGAATTGGGATGAACTGTCTGGCTCCATCTTGCAAAGTGATGGTAAATGCCCATTGAGAACCACCATCTTTCATTTGATATAGTCATCTGAAGAGTAACTGGGTACCACAAATATTTTCTTCGATGACTCCTTCTTTGCTATCTAGTAAAACTGAAATATTGACTGAAAAGGACATTTGTGGTCTTAAAGATAAAGAGCAATATAATTTGGCCATAACAAAACAGTGAATGAAGGTCTAATCCATGGTATAATGTGGATGAGTTTTCAAAATATGAAACTAATGAAAGATGCCAGTCACTGATAGATAAGCATATTATTTTACTTATAAGAAAATAATATTTGGAATAGCACAATCCAGAAAAACAGATATTAGCAGTGGAAGTTTTTTAAAGTATAAAATTATCTAATAAGAACAGAAAGTATGAGAGGGAAGGGAAAAGTTAGGCATTTGATTAAGATTTACTCAGTTATAACATTTCTGTCCACTTGGTTTTCTCTAAGATGTTCCAGAAACCCAGCCTTGGGTTTGCCTTGTTTACTTATTTGACCCAAAGCCATTTTTAGTCATAGAATCAAAGCCTAACAAAGTGGAAAACAATAATCTTTAGGCTTTATAAAAGTGAGCATAGGGGCTAGAGAGATAGTACAGTGGGTAGGGTGAGCTTGTCTTGATAAAGACCAACCAAGGTTTGATCCCTGATACCCCACAGATCCCCCCCACTCGTAGCACTTCCAGAATTGATCCCTGGGTACAGAGGCAGGAATAAGCTCTGAACACTGCCAGATTAGGCCAAAAAAAGCCAAAAAGTAAAATTTAAGTGTAGGAAAACAATAAAAGGTGAACAAAGGGGGCCAAGGATAAGCTTAATGGTACAGACATACATGTCTTGTATGTGTGAGGCCCTGAGTACAATACCTAGTCCTAGGAAAATTAAGAAAAAGGTGAGTGAGCATAACATTATTTAATCAGAGTGATGAGTTTGAAGCCTGCTCAATTCTCCTGTGATATGTTGACCTAGAATATCTGATAATGTTAAGAGCTGAAAGGGGGAGAGGATGATAGTACAGTGGGATTTGCTTTGCACACAGCCAACCTGTATTTGACTCCCAGCATCTCATATGTTCTACCAAGATCACCAAGAGTAAGCCCTGAACACAGCAGGATGTAGCTCCAAAACAAACAAAAAACAACAAATAGAGCTGATAGAATATTTCCAGTTGAATAGACCAGGTTGTTACCTATGTGTGGCATCAACTCAACCCCTATTACTTAGTGTTAAATGCTGACGTTTTCTCAAGAAAAAGTCATGGATATTTAGATGAATGAATATATGTATGGATAAACAGAAGAATGATGAATGAGTGGGTGGGTGGGTGGGTGTACAGACAAATGTATGGATTGGTGTGTGAGTGGGTAGGAGGATGGATTGATAGATGAATGAATAGAAGTTGGTAGGTAGATGGGTACATGGAAAAATGGATGGAGGGAAGAGATAGGTGGATTCATGGGAAATCTGAGATGTTTCATTCAAGAGTCTTTATAATAAGTTTAGGCTGTCTTTTCTACTAATTTAAAATATATGCCTCACAAAGATTATAAGAACTGTTGTTTATTTAGTGGAAACTACACTGTTGTCCTAAGATGGTATTTCTCCTGACCTCTCAACATGCACAGGAGAGGCAGACCTAAGCATTTCTTTCTTTATCTGACAAGGAAGTTACAAAAGTAAGTGAGGGTCCACCTTGCATGCAGAGTAAGGCAACGCTTGGACAAAACTAAATATATTAAATATCAGGCCTTAAGAAAGGAGACCTTCATTTGAGTTTTAACCTCTCAACTTCCCACATTGCTTTTGTGTCTTACTCATCTGTCCTGCTTTATTAAGTACATGGTCCCTTTCAGAACAGATATCCCAACTGAATCATGCCCCTCATGGGAAATTGGGCTTCCTTGCCACCACTCTCCTTCAGTTAGGTTTTTCTCTTTTATATTTTGTACACTCCTAGCTTCCCTGGGTATCATCTGGAACCTATGTATCACTTCCTTTTTTTTTGTTTTGCTTTTTGTTTGTTTTTTTGGGTCACACCCGGCAGCGCCCAGGGGTTCCTCCTTGCTCAATGCTCAGAAATCGCTCCTGGCAGGCTCGGGGGACCATATGGGATGCAGGGATTTGAACCACCGACCTTCTGCATGAAAGGCAAACGTTCTACCTCCATGCTATCTCTCCGGCCCCGTATCACTTCCTATTAAGGAAGAGGCAATAGGAAAGACCATTGGTTTATGTCTCGCTGGAAAATCCAAATTATCTATATTAGCAGCTTAAATAAGTATAAGATCAAAAGAATACAGTTAACCTTGGAATCAGGAGCATCTTTGAAGGAGGTGGAAGTACTCTATGAATTGCCAGCAGAGACAATTGTTCCCCTAATATTGATCAGTTAATAACCAAGGTTGGAGAGGCACTGGCATTGTTCAATATATGAGTTTCTCCTCCACACCCCAAAGCTGAATCTGATGGAAAAGCTTAATGGATAGAAATAGTTATAAGAAAAATACAACCACAACACAGACATGTCAACTGATCTCCTTGATGTCTTCCTACCCCCATTCCTCTCAGTGGCAATTCAGACTTCCATCGGCACCTCTGTCCTAGGGTGCTATCCCTTGCTCATCTTCACCTTCACCTGCTCCACGAACTGTCTTTGTTGTCTTCTTCCCAGGCACCATGGCGATCTTGCCTGCCCCCAGCCATGACAGCCACTGTGCCAGGGATTGTATCAAGGGTCACATATGTCAGTGGTCATAACTTACTACCATCATTTCTCCACCCTTAACTTTACTGTTGGTATTTTGTCTTGAATTGTACCCATTGATGCTTGAAGCCTCTTTGATGCTGCGCTTCCAGCTTGATACTCAGGGGTCAACCCTGTCTTGATGCTGAGGAAAACCATGCAGCTCTGGGTAGTGAGCCTGAGGCAATCTATGTGCTGGGCACAGGTTCTCAACCTATGAGTTCTCAGGTTCTCAACCTATGAGTTCTCTCTCTCTCTTTCTCTTTCTCTCTCCCTCTCTCTCTCTCCTCTCTCTCCCAAACTTGATTTTTAAAAGTGTAAGTATCATGAATTTTAAGTATCATGAATCTTTACTTAATTGTAAGGGCACCTCAAGATGCCACTATTCCTATTCTCTTACTGTTTCTCTCCATGTGGAATAACTTTCCTGACTTTTTCTCATTGAAGGGAAACTCCTATTTATACATCAAGACCCTACTAAAGAGTCTATCCCTATGATGACTCCTTTGCAAGTCTGGACCCAGCTCACAACAATGGGTTTTAGTTAGCTTGTTTGTTTTGTTTATTTGGAGACCACATAAGATTGCTCAGGGATCTCTCCTGACAGTACTCTGAGGACTATATGTGGTGTTGGGATCAAACCCAGATCAGCTGCATGCAAAACAAGCACCTTACCCCCTGAACTATCTCTTCATCTTCAAAATGCTTTTTAATGCATAAAATAAACTCAGAGAAACACAGTTATACCGAACAATATTTTTTTTTTGGTTTTTGGTTTTTGGGTCATACCCGACAGCACTCAGGGGTTACTCCTAACTCTACACTCAGAAATCGCTCCTGGCAGGCTCGGGGAACCATATGGGATGCCGAGATTCAAACCACCATCCTTCTGTATGCAAGGCAAACGCCCTACCTCCATGCTATCTCTCTGACCCCAAACAATAATTTTTCTAAGCCATTTCCACAGGATTCTAAGGATATGGCTATGTGGCTCTATGGTAGAGGGCCTAGCTGACATCCACATCACCAGGTACAATCTCCAAAGTGCTGGGAGGCAGAGGAAGGGGTTTTCAAAGAGAGCTGGGCTCAACACCTTCTACCCTTCTGGGTTTCTTCAAATTGGAATTTCCCTGTCCACTCCTTTCCAGATCAGCTTAATATCTCCTATTAGTCCTGCAAGGCCTAATGTGACTTTAAAAATACCATTTCCCACACTTGTCCAACATGCGACCCTGCTGTATCTTGCAGAAAAGACTATATTTTTCCTTTCTCTCACTACCTTCCATGTATTCTTCACACACACACACACACACACACACACACACACACACACACACACACACACACACATACACACACACAGCCCTAAGTCAATTATTCACCGCCTTTCTCCCAGCATTAGCTTGGGTCTGAGCCAGAAAGGCCGAGAATAGCTGACCCTTTACCTGAGAGACCCAGAGACCTCTTCAAATGGACTCATTTGCACTTCTAGACAACTCTCTATTGTGGAATTCAACTACCACCATGTTTCATAGGTACAGCATGTAAAATATCTACTGCTTAGACAGGAGCAATAAAATAACAGTGTGTAGGGTATTTTCCTTGCACGCGACCCACCCAGGTTCAATCCCTAGCATCCCATATGGTCCCCTGAGTCTGCCAGAAGTAATTTCTGATCTCCAAGCTAGGAGTAACCCCTGAATGCCACTAGGGGTGGTCAAAAACAAACAAAGAAAACAAACAGGGGCCAGGAAGGTGGCGCTAGAGGTAAGGTGTCTACCTTGCAAGCGCTAGCGTAGGATGGACCGTGGTTCGATCCCCGGCGTCCCATATGGTCCCCCCAAGCCAGGGGCGATTTCTGAGCGCATAGCCAGGAGTAACCCCTGAGTGTCAAATGGGTGTGGCCCAAAAACCAAAAAAAAAAGAAAGAAAGAAGAGAAAGAAGAAAGAAAGATAGGAAAGAAAGAAAGAAAGAAGAAAGAAGAAAGAAAGAAAGATAAGAAAGAAAGAAGAAAGAAGAAAGAAAGAAAGAAGAAAAAAGAAAGAGAAAGAAAGAAAGAAAGAAGAAGAAAGAAAAAGAAAGAAAGAAAGAAAGAGAGAGAGAGAAGGAAAGAGAAGAGAAGAGAAAGGAAAGAGAGAGAGAAGAAGAAAGAAAGAAAAAAGAGAAAGAAAGAAAGAAGAAAGAAAGAAAGAAAGAAAGAAAGAAAGAAAGAAGAAAGAAAGAGAAAGAAAGAAAGAAAAGAAAGAAAGAAAAGAAAGAAAGAAAAGAAGAAAGAAAGAAAGAAAGAAAGAAAGAAAGAAAGAAAGAAAGAAAGAAAGAAAGAAAGAAAGAAAGAAAGAAAGAAAGAAAGAAAGAAAGAAAGAAAGAAAGAAAGAAAGAAAGAAAGAAAGAAAGAAAGAAAGAAAGAAAGAAAGAAAGAAAATAAACACATGTGTGTGAGTGAGTGTATTATATGTACAGATATATTTATTATATACTGCTGGGGCCAGAGAGTAAGAAGATCTAAGACACTTGTCCTGCATGTGGCTGACCCAGATTGGATGGCCAGCAGCACTCGATTCTTTGAACTTCTCCAGGAGTGATTTCTGAGCACAGAGTCAGGGGTAGGCCCTGACTGTTTAGGCTCTGAGCACTGCCAAAATAAAACAAAAATTTTTTTAATTTTAAAACAAAATTTTTAATAAAAATAAGAGGCAGTGGGTGTGAAGAAAAAGAAAGAGCAAAAGTGAAACATGAACTTTTTCTTAGAATATGTTCCATTTTCTATGTACACTTTATTTCTTGGCTGCGTTTTGTTTTGTTTTGTTTCCAGTTGAGGCATGCTATGAACTACATTACATCCCTGGTCCTTTCAATGCATATTAAATCTAATAGATTTAAATGAGAGGGAAAAAAATTAAACTTCGCTGCTGAAACCATTAAACAGCTCCCTAATATGTATGCTTTTGTAAAATACATCCCATTTATTTCTCTACCATTAAGCCACAGCTCCTTCATTGTCTTATACAATTCTACGCTCCTCCTTCCTAGGCCACTGTGGTCCCAAGCACCTAACAGACACATAATAAGTCTTCAGGAAGACAAGATTTGGGGTGACCTTCCCAAAACCAGATAGCTGATCAGGCTTGGAATTCAAAAGGTGCACTGAAAATTTCTAGAACTCAGTCTGCCTCTTGGTTTCTTTCTAAATCTGCCTAATTCTCTATGCTTCATACATTCCAGAGTCTTGGGGCATAATCCCTAGCACAGTGGGGCACTCAGCTTTCATTCTTCCATTGTAGGCCTAGTTCATGGCCTCACACTTGTTAGGAAAGTCCAGTGTTCTCTCACTTCGTCATTCATTGTTTGTCCATCTCCAGGCTCGAAGCCCAGAGCCAGAAGGATGGAATTGCCAGAGTGGGTCTCTGCCACTCTCACCACTGCTAAACACTTGTCCTGCCTCCTCTGCAGCCTCCCATCTTCTAGAACACTCTCCCTTGTCCCCACTCCGGGCCTTTCAGAAAGGACCTTTTGTGCTCTGGCCAGCAGAATGTACAGCCTCAGCAGCTCTGGCCAACCTCCCACAGCCTTCTCAGAAAGTCCCTCTTGAAAAGGGACCTCAAAAAGATGGGGAGTGTGGTGTGGGAAGAACTTTCCAGCCCCACTGGCCAGGCAGACAGGACAGCAAGTACCGAGAGTTCAGAACAAGGCAGTGGCCTGTGGGGGAAGCTCTGCCAGTCACTAGACTGGGTGACCTTGGGTGTCTTTGTGTCCCGTGACCTCATAGTACTCAGAGCGGGAGCTGATCTAGGCCATTCGAGACCTCCCGGGCAGTCAAGATGGCCTTGAGCATCTATCTACTGAACACTTCATACTGACACCCATCTCCAGCAATGAAATGATCTTTTTTCTTTTGATTTTCTGTATTTTGCAAACAGTTGGCACTGCAGGTTGTGTGTGTGTGTGTGTGTGTGTGTGTGTGTGTGTGTGTGTGTGTGTGAGAGAGAGAGAGAGAGAGAGAGAGAGAGAGAGAGAGAGAGTCAAACTTAAAATCAACCTACAATTGGGAGAGGGGGGACTTATTTTTTTAAGTTGAGTGATATAAAGTAAGGGGCCGGAGCAGTGGTGCAGAGCAGTAAGGCGTCTGCCTTGCCCCCACTAGCCTAGGATTAACCACAGTTCAATACCCTGGCCTCCCATATGGTCCCCTCAAGACTGGAGCAATTTTTGAGAGCAGAGCCGGGAGTAACCCCTGAGCGTCACCGGATGAGGCTCCAAAACAAAACAAAACAAACAAACAAAGGTAAAGGAGAGAGGAAAATCTACCAGGAGGCTGGGATCCTGCTAGAGTCCACTGGTCTTTGTAAGCGCTTCTGGCACCATCTGCTGGCTGTCTCGGAAACAACCTCCTCCTTAATCAAAGCCCTTGGAAACAAGTGGAATGGAAACGAAGGCCCTTGTGGATGAAAATTCACGTTCGCTTTTCGGGTTCATCTCGTTACGGGCCAGCTGCAGAATCCACCTAAATAGGTGACCCTAAAGCAAGCACCTTCCGTTCAAGGTGGGTCCCCCAATAACATAACCTTCCCTCCTCCTGCAAGACTTTTCCTTTCCAGCTTTGGATGCCAATGTGGTAAAGGAAACCCACTGTTATCTCCCCCACGCTCTCTGAACAGGCTTAGTGTCATCTTTCTCTTTTCATGTCCCCATATCTTCAGCTTGGTGGCTTGTAGACTGAGCAGTTCAAAAATTTCCACGGGACCCAGAGCAGTCAAAGTTCTCAGATATCCTCCAGGACTGGAGCGATAGGACAGTGGGTAGGGCGCTTACCTTGCACATGGCTGACCCAGCAGTCCGTCTGGGTATGACCCCTACAGAGGAGCTATCTCTAAGAACAGAGCCAGGAGTAAGTTCTGAATACTGCCAGGGTGGCCCAACCTTTCCTCAACCCCCCAAAAGAAAAATAAATAAATAAATAAATCATCTCATCCATCTTTCCATCTGATGTCTCCACCACCCCCCAGGGCATTATGGTCCTCATTCCTAGTGGGCTCCAGATGGGGGGACTTGTGAGCCAGCTTCCTTCAGAAGCCCCCACAATCCCTTTGCTCTGAGTAGCCTCCTCTCTGACTTTTGGATACGTGAATAGAGAATAACCTACATACTCCCTATGCCATCCCATTGGAGATGCTGAAACTGTTCATTTTTCTTTCCAAACAGCCAGCTAGAGGGCCAGGTAGAGCGCTTGCCTTGTATGAAGCTGACCTGGGTTTTGATCCCCAGAATTCCATATGGTTCCTCAAGCATCTCCAGGATTGATTCTCAAGCACAAAGCCAAGGGACAATCCCCAACTACTGCAGATGTAGCCCTAAAAACAAGCAAAAAAAAAAAAAAAGTAATCTAGAAATGCCAATCTTTGAAACAGCATTGCCCAGACTTCTGAAAAATGTCCTTCTATTGCCCAAAGTTGGCATCTTGATGTAAGAAGACACACAGGAAACTGGAGAGATAACACAGCGGTAGGGCATTTGCCTTGCATGCAGCCAATCCAGGACAGAGGGTGGTTCAAATCCTGCCATTCTATATGGTTCCCCAAGCCTGCCAGGGGCAATTTCTGAGTGCAGAGCCAGGAATAACCCCTGATCACCATTGAGTGTGACCAAAAAACAAAAAACAAAAAAACAAAAAAAAAAGACACACAGACCTGAACTTCAGTCCCTGTCATAGACCTTGGAAAACCTTATAACCTTCAAATGAGTGAATTGAGTCACTCAGGCTTGAGTAACCACCTTCCATTGTAATACTTAGGTTTTACCCCAGGGCCTGAAATAAAGGGGTTCAAAGAGATTCAGAATTAGTGAACTTTATGGGGAGAATGAGGATATACCTCAAACGTACAGATATAGACCAATGGTTCTGACCCTTCCAGACCTCGTGCCCTTTTCTTCCCCTTAGCTACTCCATGGGATTCTTTTGAAGACACTTTATGATAAACTCATGAGAGATTTTTCATCATGAACTCATTAACTCATTAATTTAATTATAGACACCACGCAAATCTTTTTGGACTTCTTTCCCACCTTCTTACAGGGTTGCTTCCTAGGAAGAAAGGAGAAGGTCCACCCTCCTTGAGACACAGGAGTGGGGGAGTCCCTGATTGGTCCCCAGGAAAGGGGAGGCTGCCATATTTGGAGAGGGCAGCAAGGCCACCTCCCCCTCGGGCTCCTACTTAGCTGGGCAGGCCTGGCCCTGGAGGATGTACTGAAGATCAGCAGTGCAGCAGCACTTTCCCAAACCAGCTAACGGTAGGTGGGGAGCAGAATCCTGCTCTGGGATCTGCCCCCTTCTAAGAAGGCTACAGAGCAGCGGGCATCCCCTTTCTCACCCTTCCAAAATGGACATCCAAATTGGGGGACATCCAAATTGGGGGACTTCCCAATTGACATCCAAATGAAAAATGTTGGGTGCCAATGGTGTTGCATGCATTCACTGAGGGTTAGCTAATGGGGATATTCTTTTTTCTTGAAAGCTCTGGGCAATGACGATGATTGCTTTCTCAAAACCTCTGTGCTTTCATTGTCTTTTCATGTGAATTTATATTGTGTATATTATTGTCATTTGTTATGTTTTTATTGTATTTTATTTGTTTGGGGATCACACCGAGCAGAGCTCAAGGTATGATCCAAACTTTGTGATCAAGGTTAGCTCTCAGGGCCGGCGAGGTGGCACTAGAGGTAAGGTGTCTGCCTTGTAAGCGCTAGCCAAGGAAGGACCGTGGTTCGATCCCCCGGCGTCCCATATGGTCCCCCCAAGCCAGGGGTAATTTCTGAGCGCTTAGCCAGGAGTAACCTCTGAGCATCAAATGGGTGTGGCCCAAAAAACAAAAAACAAAACAAAAAAAAAAGGTTCGCTCTTGCAGGTGACCCTGTGGTTCTGGGATAGAACTCGGGTTGGCAGTGTGCAGGAAAAGCCCGTTACCCCGGTGCTAGCTCGCTAGCCCATTTATGCTTTAAGGGTCTGGACAGGGGCTTGAGAAAAGAGGACAAGTTTTAAGGTTATGCCTTGAGGGTGCAGCCACCCCTTATTTGTGCCCAGACCCCCCAAAACACGTGAGCACCACAGGATGTGGCCCTGGAGAACTATGTGGGTGGCCTGGGGGGTCTGGTGTCCCAAAACAGAGCATGTCTGTGGCTGAAAAGTCATAGAGTGGGTCCTCCACAGAGAGGAGGGTCAGGCCTGATGATATGGGAATGAGACCTCTTTGAAGATGATAAATATGCACCCTTGGGTTTCTTTAGGTCTGACTGAGCTCCCACGAGTGGGAGTGGGAGTGGGAGGAGTCCCGGGGTTACTACATGCTTGAGGGCGCTGCCACTGCCTTCGAGCCCTGGCCCCCCTGAGGGAAGGGCGAGGTACTGCTGCAGGACATCTGGGTGCAGTTGGTTCTTATTCCTTCATTATTATTTCTTTATTATCATGCCTTCATTATTTTCTCTTCATTCTTCCTTCACTATTTCCTCTTCAACTAGAGTTGCCCATTTTAACAGAAGCGCACAGGTACCTTTGATAAATTCTTCAGGGGGTGATACAGGGCGTGCTTGAGAAGGGAGAGCAACTGACTGTCACACCTTGTCCCCCTTGTCACTCAGGGACTTGTGGTCCGTCCTTCAAGTCCATCAGCTCAGGCTCCTCTTTAGTGACTTGTCCTGGCTCTCAAATAGATACCGAGTTGCAGAAAGGAGACTTGTCTGGACGGTGGCCATTGTCCTTTCAGTCAGTTGTGCCACTACTGGACTGGAGGCAAGGCGTATTCTCTGATGTCATCAGTCTCTCTGAGGCTGTGGCACCCATGATAACATCCAACCCTCTGGTCTCCTGTCCACTGTCCCTCAGAAATGCTCGTCAGGTCTAGAGCGATGCAACAGCAAGTAGGCTCTTGCCTTGCACCCAGTCTTCAAGGTCCGATCCCCAGCATCCTATGTGGTTCTTCAAGCACCACTGCCAGGATACATTTCTGGAGTAATCTCTGAGCATAGTGGCCCAAAAATAAATACCAAGAAATGTTTGTGTGCCCTCTTTTGGGTGAGCAGAGGTGTGTCAGAGCTATGTTTTATACCTTTTCAGCATGCTCCACTGCCCACCGCAGCCCAGAAGGGCAGGGGAGCACTGTTGGGGGTGGGGCACTGGGGAAGAGCAGGGCTCAGAGTTGACATCTGCTGATGTGGAGCAAATATCTCCTTTGTTGAAATCCTCCTATCACTTGACAGAAATGGTCATTCAGCACTGGCAGGTCCTATGGCTTAAATAAGTGGTGCCAGTTGCTGGCACAAGAAGTCCCAAAGATAAAATTAAAGAGCTAGTGGGGTGGTCGGAAAGAGAGTGCGAGGAAGGTGTTTACGTGGCATGCAACTGATTCCTAAATCCCTAGCTCCACACAGGGCCCCCCCAAGTTCTGCCAGGAGTGATTTCTGAGCACAGAGCCAGAAGTAAGTCCTGCAGGTGTGCAGTAAGCACAGCAGGTACGCTCCCACAATAAAATAATAAGTTAAATAAATAAAAATAGTCTATGCTCAGAGCTCTCCTCAGTCCTGTCTTTCTTGTAGTTTTCGCCCAGGGATCCCTTGCTTTGAAAGACTTGGGAGGATCAAAGAAAACAGCTATATCAAGTGACTACTTATTTATCTAACCTGCATGGCCAAAGGTATTCTTTAATTACCAGTTGCAGCTTCCAACTGTGCCTGAGAAAACCAGGGTCCCTGTCCCCCAACCCTCATTCTCAAGGGGTGGAAGCCCAGGTAAAAAAAAAACAGAAGTTCAAAATTGACTCAACTTGGGGGGCCCAAGCCTGCTTTTATCTGGAGGGAAGAAAACAGAACTTAAAGTAAAGGTGGGCAGGATATGCTGTCCTTTGAGCAAAAGATGCTGCAGGCAGGAGTCAGGACACGGGTAATGCCCCACCAAAGCAGAACAGAGCTCAGAGCCAACTAGAGTCCAGAGCACTGCTGAGTGAGCCATCCCACCCCACCTCCCCCCAAAATAGAGCATTTGTAGGAAGGGGTTCGAGGAGACAAGCAACCTGCCCCAGGGATGTTAACAGGCTGATGTTTCTCTCCCATAGCAGATCCTGCCACAATGGGGAAACTCCTCAGCCAGTGCTTGGCCATCGCTGGAATCCTACTTCTGTCTCAGCTCTGCGCCTTGGAGGCCAAAGGCTTCAAGCACCGCTTCAAGTGGGGCCGGAAGGTCCTGCCCAGCACCCCGCACGCCACCGAGGCCCCCCAGATCACCGAGGCCCGCGTGGACGAGATCAAGCCCGGCGCCTTCATCCGAGAGGGCCGCAAGCTGGACATCGACCTGGCCGGAGAGGACAAGCAGTACTACGAGGCCAATTACTGGCAGTTCCCCGACGGCATCTACTACAACGGCTGCCTGGACGCCAACGTGACCAAGAAGATGCTCATCGGCGGCTGCATCAATGCCACCAAGGCGGCCAACAAGGAGGAGCTGAGCTTCGAGAAGCAAGACAAGCTGCACCAACGCGTGCTGTGGCGCCTGGTCCGAGAGCTCTGCGCCCGCAAGCACTGCGACTTCTGGGTGGATAGAGACACCGGCAGCACCACCAGCAGCTCCAGCTTCACGCGTGCCAGGGTGGACGTCCAGCTGCCGGTGCTTCTGCTCGGCCTGCTGTGGGTCGTGTGGGTCCTGGCCAAGTAAGCCCACCAGGACGTCCCCATCCTCTTCCAACCTTGCACCCACACTTGTCCTCGAGCTACCCCCAAGGTAGCCGTTCAGCTAAGTGCTTTCTTGTCTTCACTCAGGTCCTTCCTTGAGTAGATGACTCCTGTGTTTGTGTATGCATGTATGTGTGTGTGTGTGTGTGTGTGTGTGAGAGAGAGAGAGAGAGAGAGAGAGAGAGAGAGAGAGAGTCAGCCTCCACTGGGCTCTGTGCATCCCCTGTAAGACTGTGGTTTCTCTACTCTGGGTAGAGTGTCACACACACACACACACACAACACAACACAACACAACACAACACACACAACACACACACAACACACACACACACACTGCATTTCAGGGGAAGATAAAGGAAGGTGCCTTTCCCACCACTTCCCAATGACTGTTGTGGGGTGCGGCTAGGGTTGTGTGTGGATTTGTTTCTTGGTTTGGTTTTGGGTTTGGGTTTTGGGGTCATTCCTGGCTCTACACTGAGGTTGCTCATGGGACCATATGGAATGTCAAGGATCAAACACAAGTTGGGTGTGTACAAGGCAACTGCCTTCCCCACTGTCCAAGCTCTCCAGCCCCTCCCAATGACTTGAGGTAGGTGACCTTTGGAAAGAAGGAAGGGGAATCTAGAAGGGAAGAGCCTTAGACCTTAGAAGGAGGTCTTTCTGATTTTCCTCTGGCAATCCCAGCACTGTTACTTGGCACTTAGGTGCTAAATCTAAACACACACATCTCTGAGTGGGGAGCTAGGCATGGACCTGCAGGCAGGTCTCAGTCCCTGAGCAATACTCCCCACCCTACCCAGTTATATATGAACTAAGATCAGAGCTGGTTCTATGTTCATTCCAGTACCTTGTTATATATAGATTTCATCTCATCTATCTTGTTAAGCTAAAATTTTACTAAGGAACAAAGAGAAGACTGCTCAGTCAAGACCCTAAGAACCAGTGATAAATAAATATATATGTGGCCAGACCAGATACAGTCAGAACCAATTAGATTAGATCTGGAGTACGGTGACCCAAAACTGGTACGAGTGAGTCCTTTCCAGGACAAGGGCGGGCTTGAGACAACTTTCCAAAATGACAGGTTTGCTCTCTTGAGCTTCTCTAAGCCCGTGTGAAAGACTTTCAAGTTTAAGAAGCTAAATGTCTAAATCTATACTCTTGTGGCAGCCCCACCACTACCCTTCTTGCACCCAACTTTTTTGGTAAGGGACCATCACCTCTTGACCCTAGAATAATGGCCATAGAAATAATCAAAAAATCTTTTGAAAAACACTTACTCTTTAGAAATGCCTAAAAAAAAGTTCATGCATGCCCCAAGCAAAAGAAAATGGACCATTTACTAATTATTACCTAAAGAACCTGTTATAAAACAGGGCTAGTTTAACTTAAAAGAATGAATTGAGAGTTATATGCTATATCCTCAGGTCCTTTGGGATCTTGACCCCAAAGACTCCCAGGAGTTACTGAGCCCCTTTTGGAAATGAAGGCTGCAAGGATCTGTTTGCTTTTGTATTTTGATGTTGTATTTTGATGGGTTTTGGTTGGTTGGTTGGTTGGTTGGTTGGTTGGTTGGTTGGTTGGTTGGTTGATTTAGAGCCAATCACTGCCACACTCAGAAGTGCTCACAGTAACTCCTAGATTTGCACTCAGGAATTACTAATAGCAATGCTCAGGGTGCCATAAGGGATACCAGGGATTGAACTCGAGTCAACTGTGTTCAAGACAAACACCCTACCAGCTGTACTCTCTCCAATCTGGTTCTGCAATTTAAAGTGTAAGAGAAATGCTGTGTCAAACATGCTCTCCCTCTTCAGTATTTTGAAACCTAAATATTACTAAAGGCACCTCTCATCTGACTTCCTTGGTATCAGCTTTCATCTCAAGGGTCTTCTAGGAAAGTTTGGCCATGGAAAGTGGTGCAAGAAGTGAGAATGAGGCAGCCCAATGGAGTAGCCTGGTTGGGTCTCTGTAAGACACCCTGCCACCATAGGGAAGACACCAATCACCTCATTTTCTATGCCACCAGCTCTGTGCTCCTGCTGAAACCCATCAGAGAAAGTACAGAACACACAAAAAAAGTTATTCCTGGTGTATAACCTATCCTATATCTTCTTTTTATAAAAATATCAATACCCATAAAAGCAGAGAGAGGACTGTAGCCTCCAGGACACTAATGACATTTCACCAGTTCACTCTGGAATGTAACTGCAAGGACCTGCACAGCCACATCTGCAAAATGACTTCATTATCTCATGGAAAGATCTTAGATCATGGCGTACATGCTCTGTAATTGCTGCCTTTTCTCATGTCGTTAACTGTGTAGAAACTAGATTAAGTGGGGCGTACCATGGATTTCTATATGATGAGGCAAAATGCAAAACGCCTCTGATTGAATTTCTGTGTTCTGGCATCTCCTCGCTCATGTTTACAAACTCCAAGGTCATGAAAAGTCTTAATCTGGTTTCTTTCATTTGAGCCAAGAGCTTTGATATGCAGGTCTTGGTCAGTGGATGAATTGCAGTTGTTCTGATCCGTTTCAATGTGAATCCTGTCACACACCACTTTCTTGCCCTTTCTTGCTGACTTTTTTCAAATAAAGGTTTGACAATATTAAAATGACAATAGAACTCTGAAAGAAAATTTGAACCACACATACAAAAAAAAAAAAAAAAATTGGACCACTTTCCCTGCCTCTAAATCAGTCTTGATTTTCATTTGCTCAGAACCAGCCACAGCATGAAATCATATTGTCACAGTGCCCCCTAGTGGCCAGGAACTTGTCTGGCTGCTCCACTGCAAACTGCAACTGCAAGTCAGAGTGCAACCATGTCATGATGGCCCTGCAATGGGGGCCCTGTAGGTGAATGGCATCTTGCATCTCCTCCCAGACGATATTTAGGTGCTGTACATGGCTGGACAGAGATACCCGAGAAACTAGCAGTTCTGCCAGGCCCTCCCAGGTGGCCAACATGCAGCAGGGGCACCGTCAGAGCCAACACAGTGGCAGGGCCTCCTGTACACTGATGAAGAGAAGACTCCAGGGTTTTTCCATTTCTCCCACTGAAAGCTCAGCACCCCCACCCTGACTCACACAGGCCAGTAGTGACCCTGGAGTTCTGGGTTCCCAGAACCTGCAGAAACAACATGGGACTCATTCGTCCTCAGTCCTCACTTGTGTCCTGAACCCTGTCTCGAGCAGACAGCTCACGTCCCCAGTGTCAGGAGACCAAACCCCCCAACCCTAGAAAATGAGCCAAAATAAAGTACCTGCTCTTTGCACAAAGGGAACATCTCTTTGGGACACCTCAGAGCCCTGCCCTAGTGTCCTACTTTTCCACAGACTCTGATACTTCCTTTAGCAAAGGGAAGCCTCACTTTGGGCTGTGGCTTTGGAAAGCCCTCCCTGAAAGCATGAAGTGAGGGAGACAGGGATCCCACCCCCAACAGCACTGATTTTTCCCCCTCTCTTCCACCATGAACCCCGGACAGAGAGAGGGAAAGGATTTTTCTGGCTTAAGGAGAGGACTCAGAAATAAGGCCCAGACACTCATTGGGCTCCTTCCTTCTAAAGGGACCCATCCTATAGCTGAAACTCCCACAGCCCACAGCCCTAAAAAGTGTTTCCCCTGATGCTTCTTCCTACTCAGGTCTGTGACATCATCTCTATCCACACTTGCCAGTAGTTCTGGGGATTCCCAGGACTTAATTTACCCACAGTCTTTTCGTGGGGAAGCTTTACCCTCCTAAACAATACAAATTGTTTAACTCCAGCACACCTGACCCTGCTCTTTTGGCAAGAGGTCAGAGAGGAACTTGCGCAAGAGGGACGCTGGTCACAGCGGCTGATCACGGAGATAGCTGGGTCCATACGGAAGCAGATGGGTGAGATGGGGGCAGCTGTCATGGAGGTCTGGGGAAAATTTAGAGCTCAGGCTCATCAGAGATGTCAGCACCCCAACCCAAGGAGTACTATGCACCATCCCCTCAGCCTACTCCCTGTCCTCAGTACTACAGACTCAAAATCAACCCTAGATTCCCAGGAATGGAGTTCTCAAGGTTGAAGCAGGGGAAGGATCTTGGCTTGGCTCAGTTATATCAGTTGTGCTGTACTTAAATTTCTTTTTTTGTTTGTTTGTTTGTTTGTTTTGGGGTCATAGCCAGCAGCACTCAGGGGTTACTCCTGGCTCTATGCTCAGAAATCACTCCTGGCCAGCTCAGGGGACCATATGGGATGCCGGTGTTGGAACCACTGTCCTTCTGCATGCAAGGCAAATGCCCCATCTCCATGCTATCTCTTCAGCCCTGGACTTAAATTTCTAAACCCAGAGTTAAAAGTTAAAGTCTCTGCCTATTTCCACTGGCTATTTTACCCTGGGGTTACCAACCAAGATCAAAATAAAGGCACTCATGGTCTTTCTTCTTCTTCTTCTCTCTCTCTCTCTCTCTCTCTCTCTCTCTCTCTCTCTCTCTCTCTCTCTCTCTCTCTCACAGAGAGCCCCAATATAGACCCCAGCATGAAAGTGTGTAAGTCCACATCACAAGAGGGGAGATGCAGCCACCATGTCCTCAGAGCAATGCCATAAGACTCCTCCTTTATTCTAAGTTGACTTCCATGGGTTTTGATCAACCTGCCACACCTGGGATTTTCTACCTAGGTAAAAGTCTATTGCTGTGGTTGTTACTAGACCTGTAGGTAGTTGCTGGTCTTTGACATTTTGTTCCTGGCCTTGTTCCTGCTAGAACTTCTCTAGGACAGGGTCCAGCCTTCTCTGGGCTACAGAGGCCCCAGCTAATGGTTTAATCAGGAACAAATAACTCCTCCAAGTCCCTGTCTCTTGGTTTTGTTACATTTTAAGAACTTTTATTTCTTGAGAATTTCTTGCTGTCTCAGAATTCATTACCATGTGGGGGCCCTTCCCTGCCTGCCTGCCTCAATTTCTGGGCAGAAAAATTCTAAATAAAAACTCCCACCTGGGCCCGGAGAGATAGCACAGCGGTGTTTGCCTTGCAAGCAGCCGATCCAGGACCAAAGGTGGTTGGTTCGAATCCCGGTGTCCCATATGGTCCCCCATGCCTGCCAGGAGCTATTTCTGAGCAGACAGCCAGGAGTAACCCCTGAGCACTGCCGGGTGTGACCCCAAAAAAATAAATAAATAAATAAAAATAAAAAAAATAAAAACTCCCACCTGAGGGAATGAAACTTAACTAAAGGGGAGAAGAGCAAAGTCACCATGGGGAATCATGGAAATACCCCCAAGGTCAAAATTAATATGATAAGACTTGTGAAACACTTCAATAAAATAAAATTTAACATACAGCAGACAGACATTGTCCTGAGAGAGAGAGAGAGAGAGAGAGAGAGAGAGAGAGAGAGAGAGAGAGACCAGAAAGATAGCACAGCAGTAGGACATTTGCCTTGTATGCAGCCAATCCAGGATAGACAGTGGTTCGAATCCTGGCATCCCATATGGTCCCCTGAGCCTGCCAGGAGCGATTTCTGAGCACAGAGCCAGGAATAACCCCTGAGTACAGCCAGGTGTGACCCAAAAACAGAGAGAGAGAGAGAGAGAGAGAGAGAGAGAGAGAGAGAGAGAGAGAGAGAGAGAGAGAGAGAGAGAGAGAGAGAGACTTGTGATAGCCTTAAAATGGAGAAAGTGATACTTGACCCATTGGAATCTTCCTCCCCCAAACTCATCAACCTAGTCTCATCATGAGGCAGATGTCAGAACAATCGACCATTCCATTCTCCAAAACTTGGCCTGCCTGACCCTCCAAAACAAGAGAAGCAGTTCCCAGCAGGAGAAACCCAAGGCTGCAGGACAACTACAGAAAGTGTCAGCACAGATGAGCTAGCACAGCGGGTAGGGTGTTTGCCTTGCAGGCGGTAGACCTGAGTTCAATCCCCAGCATCCCGTACAGTCCCATCAAGCACCACCAAGAGTGATTCCTAAGTGCAGAGTCAGGAGTAACCCCTGAGCACCACCTAACAAAAAATGTGACAGCACTGCTTCAGGAACTGAAACAAACTACTCAACAATACAAGTTGAAATCAAGGATGCAGAGATCTGGGGAAATTCTGTACTAAACCGTTAAAAGTTAAGGCATTTCCCCTGCATTTTGGGAAGCTCAGTTTGTATATGCTGGCACCAGATATGGTCCCTTGGGCTCTGTCAGGGGTCACTTTTGAGCACAGAGCAGGAATAGACCCTGAGCATCTTAGGATATGCCCCAACAAAAGCTAAATAAAATAAGAACTACAAGTAACAATAGAGAGTATTTGCCATGTAAACCAGGAAAACATATTACTACACTAAGGTATAATTAACTTTTATGATTAGTGAGGAAAAGATGAAAAATCCAGCAGTGGATGTGAAAAGTGCATCCTCAGAAATAGGAACAACTTTTTTTAAATGCTTTATTTCAGGACCCAAGGATGAGGATCAGAAGTAGAGTGTTAGCCTACCATGTGTTATAGGTAGGCACACACACACACACACACACACACACACACACACACACACATACAGACACATACACACACACACACAATTTTACTCAGGATCACAAAAGGTGCCCATGATCAAATATCAATAAGATTGTGTTCCCACCCTGCTAAAGCAGCTGTCCACACATCCCATAACCACTACCATGATCCTTGAAGACCTGGACCATGCGGCCACATATACAACACTTCCATAATTTTCAATACTAATGCCTCAGTAGGAACACACCAAATTAGATGTGAAATTATCACAGAACGCACCTTAAGCTCAACAAACAAAACCAACCACAAAAAACTCAACTAGCAATAAACAGCTTAGTAAACCCCTAGACAATGACATAATGACCCCATTGTGAGAAAAGACCATTTTCACAAATTCCTATTAATAATTTTTATAATACCATTACCATTAGTTATAACAAGCAATATTAAGTAAATTATTTATAGCTGCCAAGGGACAATCTTGGGGGAGTTTGAAAAACTAGAAACAACAGTGAAGGGACTTTGACACTGGTGGTGGGATTGATGTTGGAACATCAAATGCCAGATAAAACTGTATTATGAGAAACTTTGCGAACCAGTGTTTAAATAAACTTATTATTTTTTTTGAAAGATAGATTGTTGGGGCCGAAGAGATGGCATGGAGATAAGGCATTTGCCTTGCATGCAGAAAGATGGTGGTTCGAATCCCGGCATCCATTACGGTCCCCGGAGCCTGCTGGGAGCAATTTCTGAGCGTAGAGCCAGGAGTGACCCCTGAGCACTGCCGGGTGTAACCTCCCCCCCCCCCCCCAAAAAAAAAGAAGATAGATTGCTTCTTCTACCAATTTAAAGTACTGTGATAAGCAATCTTAATAATAATGATAAAACAAAATCAAAAAGTCAGAGCCGAGAAATAGTTCAGGGGTAAGGCTTTTGCCATCATGCAGCCAATCCAGGTTTGATCCATCACCCTTTATGGTCCTCTGAGCATTACCAGGAGTGATCCCTGAGCACAGAGCTGGAGTAATCCCTGAGGACTCCATGGGTTTATTTTACTCACGTCTGTTCTGAATAAACAGCACTCAGATGCAAAGAAAAAACACATCATCTACAGGGAGCATTTCACCTTTCATCGGGCTGATCCAAACCTCCTCCCAGGCAAGACCACATCCCACCCCACCCCCAAAGAAAATACTGTTCTCAAATCTGTCATCTGAGATTCTTTAGCTTCATAGAAACACGCTGTGCTTGGGCTGGAGAGACAGCACAGAGGTAGAGCATTTGCCTTGTACACAGCCAACCCAGGACGGACCTTGGTTCAATTACCAGAATTTCATATGGTCCCGGGAGCCTGCCAGGAGCGATTTCTGAGTGCAGAGCCAGGAGTAACCCTTGAGCCTACTGGATGTGACCCCCCCCCCCCCACCAAAAAAAAGAAAAGAAAAGAAAAAAAGAAACACACTGTGCTTGTTGTGGGCTTCTTTGTGCTTAGCGATAAGCTTAGCGATAAGAGATGTGTTCTTGTCCTTTGCGGCAATTGTTTCTGTTTGGTCCACACCATATGCCATTTAACTCCATTTACCTGATCTAGCATCCACAGCCACCCAGGCTCTTCTTTCCAGCTGTTAGCTCTTGCGAATACACTGCTGTAAGCATTTTTGTACACATCTCTTGGAAGCCAAACATCCTTCCTTCCTGAGACGTACGATTGCAGGGCATAAAAATAAGAGTTGCCTTAAGGCAGAAGTGGTGTGAGGCACTGATGGTGGAGCTGGGAAGGCAGGGCTTGCTTATACCCTGCAGCTGTTGGGCCCCTTGCTTCCTTGTTCTCTCCTCTACATCTCTTCAATCAGCTTGGGATGAGGAGCAGCGGAGAATATGTAGCTGATCGTACTTTTCCGTCCTCCTCCAGAGCAACAGCCACGGTTGGTCCTGGGATTCTTTAAAAGAATTCTAAAAGATTCTCTAGAAAAGTGAGTAGGGCTTTTGCCTTGAACTTGCCCGACCCAGGTTTGGTCTTCATCATCCCATGTGGTCATCCGAGCCTTTCAGGATTACTTTCTGAGCGCAGATAGAGGAGTGGCCCTTGAGCACTTCCGGGTGTGGCCCCAAACCATAAGAGTAATAGTAGTAGTAATCATAATAAATAATAACTAGCACCATCAGCACCTCGCATGTCAGCAACACCTCTGGTGTCACCTTGTGGGTAAGATATGTCATAGCACCCATAAATCCGCTTTAGCCACCAGAGGGATAAGCATGCTCCCTTCCAATTGCAAACCTCAGAGCCTAAAAGGAAGGGAGAGAATTGTCTGCCATAGAGGCAGATTTGGGGCAGAAGGGACATTAGGGGCATTGGTGCTCTAACATTATAGAACTGAAACTCAATCCTGAACAATTTTGTAACGGTATTCACGGCGATTCAATAAAGAAAAGTTTTTAATTTAAATATCTTGGGGTCAGCTTAACTAAAGAGGTAAAGGACCTATATAAAGAAAACTACAAAATCCTGCTTCAAGAAATAAGAGAGGACACAAGGAAATGGAGACACATACCCCGCTCATGGATTGGCAGGATTAATATCATTAAAATGGCAATACTCCACCAAAGCATTGTACAGATTTAATGCAGTCCCCTTAAGATACCCATGCCAGTTGTCAAAGAAGTGAATCAAACACTTCTGAAGTTTATTTGGAACAATCAACACCCATGAATAGCTAATGCAATCCTTGGGAAAAGGAATATGGGAGGCATTACTTTCCCCAACTTTAAACTGTATTACTAATCAATGGTCATCAAAACAGCATGGTATTGGAATAAAGACAGATCGTCAGATCAGTGGAATAGACTTCAGTATTCAGAGAATATTCCCCAGACATACAATCAACTAATGTTTGATAAAGGGCAAAAAATCCAAAGTGGAGCAAGGAAAGCCTCTTTAACAAATAATGTTGGCACAACTGGTTAGCCACTTGCAAAAAAAAAAAAGTAAACTCAGACCCCCAGACCCCCATCTAACACCATGCACAAAGATCAAATCCAAATGGACTAAAGACCTTGATATCAGGCCTGAAACCATAAGATATATATAGAACAACACATAAGTAAAAATAAAAGTGAGAGATTATGAGATCCAAACCTGTGTGCTGGCAAGCCCTTGGATGGCTCTTCTGGCCTGGCAGTATGCACAGTGCCACTTGCCTTTCCAAGGCACAGACTACACCTAATGAGTCCCTAATGTGTCCTTTTCTAACTCCATTAGAATAGAAGTGGGTATTACTGATAATTACACCAAAACAATTAATTAGAAATTTTTGAGCAACCCAGGACTCACAACTCCTATGAACTCATAGTTTTAAGTTAACATATACATTTATAAAGTGTAGTGACTTACTTTTATTACTCATCGAAAGCCAACTGCATACTTGTAGAACTTACATGCTGAAATCTAAGTAATCAATGTTTATTTTGCATGATTTCAAAGGGACTACTAACAAGTTCAGCTGCAGTGGGTCTGTTTGTGTCTGCACAGCTAAGCAACACCCTGTGCCCTGAACCTCACAGCAGCGCTGTGTGCTTGCAACAGCCCCAGCCAGCCAGCCTTCATTACCTAAAATAGACACCACCAATTATTTCTCAAAATCTGCTGCCCTAACACAAGCCAAGAACTTCGAGTTTCTGTGGCACACAGGCTATTAATACAGATTGGGTGATTTCAGGCACTCTAGCTTTATTAAGACTGGCTGCCTGATTTGGGGGGTCGGAGGTACCCTAAAGGGACCCCTTCTTTGGTCTCTGCTACCTCTGTCCACACAATGTTCTCCATCCCCTCAAATGGTCAGCTGTCTGTCTGCAACTCCCTGTCACTCAGCTTAGTCTGTGCAACAACTAACAAGCTACAGCAGGGAGGAAAAATTCTAAATATAGGTATTTGAAAGAGCACCTCAAAGGGAACAGTTTCATATCCAAACATTTCATATCAAACATTTCAAAAAAAAAAAAGTATTTCAAGATTTATTGGGGCAGGCATTGCTTAAAATAATGTCTTGATTTTTGTTGTTTTTGTTTTTGGGTCACACCAGGCAAGGCTCAGGTACCCTTCCTCTGCTTTCAGGAATCACTCCGTGGTGGGATGCTGTAGACTGAACCTGGGTCGGACATATGCAAGGCAAATACCTTACATGCTGTACTACTGCTCCAATGTCTCGAGTTTTAATGTTACCTTTTTTCTAAGCAGGGTCCCCACACTATGGCCCACTAAAAGCAGGCCCATAGTTCCCATTAAAATACTGGTAAGTTTGTTGATTTAATTAACTTTACTTGTTCTTCACAGTAAATATTGTATTTGTTCCCATTTTTTTTACTTCAAAATATGTGCAGTGTACATAGGAATTTGTTCATAGATTTTTTTTAAACTATAGTCTGGCCCTCCAATGGCCTGAGGGACAGTGAACTGGCCCCATTTAAAAAGTTTGAGGACTCTTTGAGGTTACATGAGTTTGGTCATGATTCTTGCCCCATGGCCAGATTTCCTAGGGAGTCAAATATTCAATCTTCTGGAAATAACCAGATCACCTGCCATGTGTTTGCCAGAGTCGATGGGGAAGCTGGGTGTGACCAAGAGACATTAATTGTAAGGAATTGACTCGCTTGGTTGGGGGTTAACAAATCTGTCCAGAATAAAAGACTAGGCAGCCAGGAAGAGCCAATATTGTCACTCAAGTTGGAGGCAGGTAGAAGCAGGCTTCCCTCTTCCTCCAGGGAGTCAAGCTTTTCCTCATGAACCCTGCACCCCATTAGACGAAGCCACCTATATAAGGGAGTGAAATCTGTCTTATAGATCCAGTTCACTGATTCAATGTCAATTCCATCTGTTTTTTTTTTTCCTTTGTTTTGAGTTTGGGGGGCCATACCTTTAGGTGGTCAGGAGTTAGTCCTAGTGGCTTGGGGAACCATATGTGATGCCAGGGATCAATCCCCAATTGGCCAAGTGCAAAGCAAATGCCCTATCCACTATCTCTCTGACCCTGTCAATCGTATTTTTAAAAGAACATAGACAGGGGCCGGAGCAGTGGCACAAGCGCTAGGGCATTTGCCTTGCACGCGCTAACCTAGGACAGCCTGTGGTTCAATCCCTGGCATACTATATGGTCCCCCAGCCAGGAGCAATTTCTGAGCGCAAAGCCAGGAGTAACCCCTGTGCATCACCGGATGTGCCCCCACCCAAAAAAAAAAAAACAGACGGCAACAACTTTACAACTGCCTGATTAAAGTTTTGGGTACTGGAGTATAACTAAATTCATACAGAAAACCAGTTGTCAAACATACTTAGCACAGTGGAACAGAATGTGGGCCTTAGCCAGGAGGTGCTAAGCTTGGTAACTTGTTGATAGCAATAGAAGCAATTCCAGATCTTCCAAACAAGTATTTGGATTCTTTCCAAGAAGAAATAGCCAAGTCCCAGGAAAAGGTCCCAACAAGCCAGGACAAGGGTGAAGACAAATTTTTAGTCTCAGGGGCAGGATGTACCAGATCCAGGTACAATTCCCGGCATCAGGTGGCCTCCCAAGTACCATTGAATATTCCCTTGGAAACCTCAACATGCCATTCGGTGGCCCCCAGCAGTCTATTTGCATCCTTAGATATTTGCATTAAACTGCCAGCCCCAGACTCCCTGAGCATCATTTGGGAGCTGTGCCCCCCAATTCCAGCCTCATTGGAAGTTATTTCAAAGTTCTTTTCACTACAGTTTCCACTCTATCAAGGCCGAACTCCTCAGGCATGCACTCTTCTCCCCCTATTGGAATATTCCAGGCAAGTATGGACCCAAGTCCATGGTAAACTTTGGAGGAAGGAAATCAATTCATTTTCTGGCTTCACCTCCACTGGCTTCTTCTCAGTTCACCCAAAACACCCAGGAGCTTTGACCCAAGAAGCCCAAGAGACCATCCTGGAGACACTTTTTGAAAAGTGCTTTATTTCAACCAGTTCTAAGTCAGGTGCATACAAACAAAACCAAATGTTACAGAATTTCACAGCTCCTTACTGAGGCCTTGTCCAGTGACAGGAAGAGATCTAAACGCATCTGCTTCTAAGTTCAGAACCAAACGTGGAACTAAGTCATGTACCATGGCTAAAAGGCAAGTAGTGGTGAAGGGAAGACTTCACAGGGGGGCTGGAACAATAGTACAATGGTAGGTGTTTGCCTGGCATGTGGCTGATCCAGGTTTGATCCCCAGCACCCCCAAATCTCTACCAGGAGTAATTCCTGAATGCAGAGCCAGGAGTAACCTTGTGCATTACCAGTTATGGCTCAAAAATATATGGAAAAAGGAAAGAAAGAGGAGAAGCCTTCATTAAACTAAAACAAATGGATACTCCCCTGGGGAATACTGTCACTCAAGATGCCAGACGCCACCAACCTGGGTACAGGGCAGGTCTGCAGCTTGTGCTTGGCTAAACACTAGGGGGCGCTGTTGGCTCCCGGGACCGAGCAAACACTCCTCAGCCTGCAGGATTTCCACCTCTAGATCACTGCTCATCTCATCTGCTTAAGCAAGGCTTTATGTAAACTGTTAAGGGGAGACTTGATTATTCATGTCATCTCATTAGAACTCCTCAAGGAAATCTCCTTTGGTCTCCTCTCTTGACCTCACATCAAGGGCAGGCTGCTTGGAGACCCTAAGGTTTCTTTGTGCATGGAGACATCTTTCTATTGGAGATAACTCTGGCACCAAGTTCCCTGAGCTCCCAAACTGGGAAATAACCCATGTTTCAGAATGCTCTGTTCCCCCATGCCACCCAAATGCACACAGAAAGGGATTTTGACCAGAAGTTACTGCATTGAGAGAATTTTTTTTTTTTTTTTTTTGGCTTTTCGGTCGTTCTATGCCAATCTTGTCTACAGTTTTCACAAAACGTCTTTTTCCAGAGAGCTAGAACACACAGTATTGTGTTCTGGTAGGAAGGAGAGAGGAGTGATAGCATTTCTCTTCCAAGTCTCCAAACCAACCTTGGAGTTGGACTGAAAGTGGGCGCAGGTCTGTGGCCCTCTTGTGACCTCACCTAGAACTCAAAGTTAGGACGAGAATGAGGGCTAACTCACTTGTGCTTGTCAACCACCCCCTAAAGTAATCCCTCACCCACCCCTGTTTAACTCATCACCTTCCGGGGATCCAGCCACGGGAGATGGTGACCTTGTGCTTCATGCCCCTGGGGGCTTGTCCTTCATTTCATTACCTTGTAATCTAAGTCCCTAGAGAAGAAAGCCAGATGTGGCCAGACTGCTTTTCACAAGCTGGGGGAAGAAGTGGGAGGTTAACCGCATACATTGGCTTTTTGTTCCTCACCCAATTTCAGGGTCATTGCCTGCAATTACATAAACCCCGGACAAATCAGGAGTTCAGAGCTGCAAAAAGCCATGTGATATCGGTGAGAAAATCCTCCGGAAAGTGTCTCTGTTTCAGCTACTGCCCTTTTAAAGGAACTTTACCAAAAGTTCCCTGTCAGGTTAGGAGGTCAAATGAGCTAAACATGGGAGGGGTCGCACATGGCGGCTTGTGACCTGCTGCCTGGATGGGCTTGGGTAAAGTTCGATTCCTGCCTCTTCACCGTACAGAACCTAAGTCTTTACACTACACCGTGCCCAGAGTTCACGTCATCCTGGCACTAGGCCAACGAACAAGCCTTGGCACCAAGAGGACCCAGGGTGAGCGGATCATCACAAACAGTTCAGTCAATGGTTGGTACTTTGGGGCTTTTTGGAAATCCTCCCACTTCACTCCTGGAACCCCTGCAAGAAGAATTATGGGCTCCCCACTCCCAAGAAAGTTGCGAACATCCCAAATAAAATTGACTTGACGTTTTCCAAGAGATTTTCTCACGTGCGAGACTAAGAAAGCATCTTTGTGAAGTGGCTTCATACAGCCTTGAACAAAGGGAACCTCTGCACAGTTTTGTTCCTACATCCAAGACAGAAACCCAGAGGTGCTGAAGCCTCCAGATTTCCAGCCCACGACCCAGGGCTGCTAGTATTCCCCAAAGAGAAGGGAGCGGATGAGGAGACAAAGGACAAAGGCCAGGTGGCAGCCAGCCATCTGCTCAAAGGACAACAATGAGCAGCAGCTGTGAGCTGCCAAAGGGGGATCTGGGACTGGCCAGCTCTGCTCCAAAGGCTCAGTCCCTTGCAGGCACCTGGCATGGCTCAGAGATGGCCAAGCTCCTGCCTTGCTTACTTACCTCTCCCATGCCTCTGGCCTCAAGCCCAGCCTGTAGGCAATCAGCTTCCCTGGCCTTCCTAGAAGCCACCTCTAAAGAGCACCCAGTGAAGCTCCATCCTGTACCCCTGAACCTCACACTCAGGCCGTGACAAGAGGAGTCCTGGTTTGGGGAAAACTTTCTCCATGCAAAAGCGTATAAGTCAGGCACCCAGGCCCTGTGCCCTTCTGCAGGAGCCCAGATGGGTCCCTAAGTGGTATGACACTTTGGCTACCAGCCTAGAACAAGGCCACAGGCCAGCTAGTGCTGTGAGGAAGCTAGTGAGGGCTTGTCTCAGGGTCCTACCTTCAACTCAAGGAGGCACCAGAGTTGGGGGCACAAAACCTGGCATGGAGAACAAAACTTCAAAAGGTAGCCTAAAGGAGACTGGACGTGGTCCCCACACATTCTCATCACATATGCCTTCGTCTTCTTGTGAAACCAAGTTTCAGCGTAAGAACCTCAGGGCTCTGGCACTGGCTCCAAAGGCCTAAGCTAACCACTGTGTTCATTGACAAGTATCTCCCATGGACCCATCCTGCTAGCTTCAAAGAGACCCCTTCACTGCATAGAGACATCACAAAAGGTGAGCTGCTCCAGTGGCCTTCTCCTATGAAACATAGGCAGAGAGATACAGGGGACTGCTCCTTGACACTCAAGGGAAGGGAATCTTTGCTTTAACCAAACCGCCCAAAATCAGTAATGACCCCCAGAAGCAGCACATCTAGCAGCCTTTGTGCTGGTTACTTGGCATTTCATCGTCTGTGGTATACACAAGTGCAGACGTGTGTGCAGTACACAAACACACTCACACGTTTTAGGTCCTTCTTATAAAAAAAAAATCGAGTCTTGTAAAGTTCTGTAAGTGCAAAGTTGGAAGAAAGGAATCTAGGCTTCCGCCCGCTGATTTCAAGGCAGACAGCGAGCTAAAGACAATTTCACTGAAGCACAGTACTCAGCACCCTGTGGATTTTTCTCCAGTGACACTTGTGTGGCTCTGGATCCCTTCTTCTGTTGGCTCAGATGGATTCTGGGGTCTCGGCTATCTCCTCCAACCTCTGCCGAATCATCAGCCTGAGCACCGTGTACCTGGGGACAGAAATAACTTAAGAGTATGGCACAGAAGGGCCCATCCTGACAATGAATGCTGGAAATGATCACTTTGGACAAAAACTAGGAGCTGAAAGGAGGTCAAGAGATAGACATCAGACCCCTTCATTGGCAGTATGCAAATTATGGTGTGAAGGGAAAAAATAAGTGCGGAACAGGGAGGAGAGAGTAGAAAAGTGCCAAAGAGGCAACTTGGGAGGGAGGTGGGAAAGAAACTGGGGACATTGGTGGCAGTAAGTGTACTGTTGAAGTGTACAATGTTAGAACAATGCATGACTGAAACTAAACTACCAACAACTTTGTAACTGCTTATTTCATGGTGAGAAGAAAGGGAGGGAGGGAGGAAAGTATATGAAAGAAAAGGAAAATTAAAAAAAGAAAAGAAGAAAAAGAATAAAGCTGGGGCCAGAGTGATAGCAAAGGGGGGGGGACTTTTGCCTCACACACAATCAACCTGGGTTAGATCCCTGGCATCCCATATGCTCCCCTAAGCCAGAAGCTATTTCTGAGATCAGAGCCAGGAGTAACCCCTGAGGCCATCGAGTGTGGCCCAAAACAACAACAAAAACAAACAAACAAACAAGCTTCAGCTATGAAGAAAACAATGCATCCCATGAATACTCATATCCATGCAGGCCACCTGTCTGTCCCATCTCTGGGCATCTCTCATGGCCAATCCTTTGGACACTGTTCTGCTCTGTACACCATCTCCACAAATGGATGAACAGAGCTGCAGAGACCAAATCCTACCTCTGATCACAGAGTATGGTAAAAGAGGAAGGATAAGGCAGTGAAAGAATGATCACCTTGAATGAGTAAGTACACTGAGTACACACACTGCTTTAGCATGTTATGAGCATCTTATGAGCAGAATAATCTAGATCACAGGATATGCCACTATTGGACCATTTGCCTATAAAGGCAACTTCATATGGTTCTGCCTCATTGCAGCACCTGCCTTAAAACTGAATGTGGGGGCCAGGTGCAAGTGTGGTGTGTTGGCAAGTGATGTTTGATGTTTCACCTCCTATCCCGAGCAAGGGCCATTCAGATATAGAAGCTGGCATCGAGGATAACCTTGATAATCAAGGGGTTTTGTTTTGTTTTATTGGGTTTTTGTTTGTTTATTTTTGGCTCACACCCAACAGCACTCAGGGGTTACTCCTGACTCTGCACTCAGAAATAACTCCTGGCAGGCTCAAAGAACCATGTGGGATGCCAAGAATCGGACCACCATCTGTTCTGGGTTGGCCAAATGCAAGGCAAATGTTCTACCGCTGTGCTATCTCTCTGGCCCTAAATTCAAAGTTGACATGGCACCAAAAATAAATGATATTGTAGCATCTGGTACAAGCTGAATGTTCACTAATGGAATCTGGCTTTTCTAGTCATGATCGCCTCTACAGAAAACATAGCTTTGACTTTTACCTATTGTGTTGAAAAAAATTAAAATTAGCCAATCAGTCTATCATATCCATGAAATACAATCTACTGGGCCCGGAGAGATAGCACAACGGCGTTTGCCTTGCAAGCAGCCGATCCAGGACCAAAGGTGGTTGGTTCGAAGCCCGGTGTCCCATAGGGTCCCCCGTGCCTGCCAGGAGCTATTTCTGAGCAGACAGCCAGGAGTAACCCCTGAGCATCGCTGGGTGTGGCCCAAAAACAAAAAAAAAATTTACTTTAGGAATAAATAAGCCAAACACAAACACACACACACACACACACACACACACACACACACACGTAAAATTCTTCCCAGAGACAAACACCAATTTGGTTTGGTTTGGTTTGATTTTGGGGCCACACCTGGCAGTGCTCCCTGGCTCTGTGCTCAGGAAACACTCCTGGCAGGCTTTGAGACTATATGCAATGCTGGGGTTTGAAACTGGGTTGGTCACATGCAAGGCAAGCACCCTACCCACTGTACTATCACTCTAACCCCCCAGAAAAGGACTTTTAAATCAAAGTCACCTTCTAAGTAGAAATACTCAACAAAGGGGCCAGAGCAATAGTACATTGAGTAAGACGCTTGCCTTGCATATGGCTGACCCAGGTTGGATCCCCAGGAGCCCATATGGTTCCCCAAGATTGCCAGGTGTGATCCCTGAGTGCAGAGCTAGGAGCACTTCCAGGTATACTCTCCTCTCACCACCACCCTAAAGAAGCTCAACAAGGGAAGAAGGAAAGCCTCAGAGGTCAGGGGGTTTCTACTTTCCCTGCTCACAAGATCTTCTGGAAATTCCCCCAGGACATTTTTCTGTCCTTTCCAAGAGATGACAATGCAAGAAGCAAAGACCACTCTGCTGTGGGATACAGACTCTGAAGAAGGACTTGAGACCCAGGTTGGCCACAGTTTTGCCATCCTATAAGGTACCGCCTCCACCCACACCCCAGAGGAACCCCACAGGGACCCACAACAGTGGGAGTTTACTTGCGCATCAGCTTCTTCACTTCCCGATCTTCTTCCTCTTGGAGCTTCTGAATGAAGCTTTTAAGAACTGGCATCTCAAACTTGATATACTGGGCCACCTGCAGAGGAAGCAGAAATCTCTCTGGGCTGTGCTACAATCTCCCAGAAGGATCCCAGGACCTTCTGGCATCGCTCTCATGTCAGGTACAAAGCCGTGGGAAATCTACTCTGCACTAATCCAGGATTTTCTCAAAAGCAGAAGCCAAGCCTCCTTATTCTCAAGGCAGGGAGGGAGCCAGCAATGAGCACACCTGCTAACTCCTAAGTCTGGCTCTTGTCCTCAGTCCAAGACAAAGAATGCTAAACCTGGACAAGAGCTTTCTCTTGAGCCCGGAACCCACAATATTCAAATCATTGTTGTTTCTCTCCTAAGAAACCATGGCTCAAAATGATGATTGAACTTTCAAGTTTCAAACAGGCCTCCAGGCTTAGAGAGACATTTGCCTTGTAAGCAGTCAACCTGGGTTCAATCCCCAGAATCCCCTATGATTACCCCAGCACCTCCAGGACTGAACCCTGAGTGCAGTGGAGTGTGGACCAAAACGAAGAAGGGGGAGGGGAGGGAGGGAGGGGTGGAAGGAGGGAAGGATGGAAGGAGGGAGAGAGAGGGAACGAGGGAGGGAGAGGGAGGAAGAGAGGAAAGGAAGGAGGAAGGAAGGAAGGAAGGAAGGAAGGAAGGAAGGAAGGAAGGAAGGAAGGAAGGAAGGAAGGAAGGAAGGAAGGAAGGAAGGAGGAGGAGGGAGGGAGGGAGGGAGGGAGGGAGGGAGGGAGGGAGGAAGGGAGGGAGGGAGGGAGGGAGGGAGAGAGGGAGGGAGGAAGGAAGGAAGGAAGGGGAGGAAGAAAGAGGGAGGGAGGGAGAGAGGGAGGAAGAAAGGGAGGGAGGGAGGGAGGGAAGAAAGAAGGAAAGAAGGGAGAGGGAGAGGGAGAGGGAGGAAGGAAGAAAGAAGGAAAGAAGGAAGGGAGAGAGGGAGGGAGGAAGGAAGGAAAAAAGGAAGGAAGGAAGGAAGGAAGGAAGGAAGGAAGGAAGGAAGGAAGGAAGGAAGGAAGGAAGGAAGGAAGGAAGGAATGGAGGGAGGGATGGAGGGAAGGAGGGAGGGAGGGAGAAAGGAAGAAAGGGAGAATGGAAGGGAGGAAAAGAGGGAGGAAGGGAAGAAACAGAAAAATTCCAAAGGAAAAAAGAAAGATTCCAAAAGAAAGAAAAGTTCCAAAACCATGGCTTAGCATGATGATTTGCCTTTCAAGTCTCAAGCAGGCCTCCAAAACATGTACTTGCCTCTGAGGGAGGCTCCTTGAGAGCTAAGGGTAAGCAAGCGCCACCCTACTCTATCTACTCTTCTCCAAGGTTCCATCTATTTCTTCATCCTGTTCCTGTTGGATTTGGCTGTGACTTGCTTTGGTCAATGGGGTGAGTCCTGGTCTTTAGCCAATTAAATGGAAATTGCATCACTCCTACAGTGATATGTCATATCTGAGTAGATGCTTTCAATGGATTTAATGAGGGTTGGTCTGGGTTTTTTTATTCTAACCACCAGCAAAAAAAAAAAAATGTTCCCAGACGTCTAGACCTTGACCCCTGATCCTGGCTCTCAGAAAGAGACAGAAGGAAGACCAGAACTCACACACACACCCCAGCCTCAAGCACAGCTGCTTTCATTTGTTTGTTTGTTTGTTTGTTTGCTTGTTTTGGGGCCACACCCGTGACACTCAGGGATTACTCCTGGCTATGTGCTCAGAAATTGTCCCTGGCTTGGGGGATCATATAGGATGCCAGGGATCGAAGTCTGTCCTGGGTCAACTGCATGCAAGGCAAGCGTCCTACCACTGCACATCTGTTGGGAACTGACTTGTTTGAGGACATTTTGCGGTTCTTTCTGCCATAGCCCAGCTTTTCACCTAAAAGCAATATGCAGTCTTGCTGCAAATTTTTGAGCTAAGAGAAAAGAATGTGCAGCTGCAGGACATAATTTAGCTCTAAGCCCGGAGGAGAGTAAAAACTGCCTGGTACAGTTATCAGAAACTAGGCCCCATTCCGTAAGACCACATTCCGGAGTGAATTAGGCTGTTTTCAATAAGTATATGCTACATTGTCTGTTCAAGATCACTGAGACAAGCACATCTTGCACCATTTCCTGATAGTCAAGCAATTAGGAATGCAGCTAGAAGGACACTAAAAGTTTCCATTGAAACAGCACGTTCAGCATAGCTTGAAGGTCATCCAGCCCCCTAGCCCACTGTCCACTTCGCGCCAAAAGTATGATTGACAGCACCTTTGTACTGCCCCCTTCTCCTTCACTATAAAAGAAGGAGTTGTATTTCAATAAACGCCTTTGAGCAGTGAAATATTGTCTTAGGCCATTTATTATTAACCTCTCTTAAATTTCTTACAGTGTGGTTGTGCTTCTACTCAGCAAAATAGAAGTGCGGTCGTCTGAGAAGCCTTCCCAGCTAATTCCTGCTGGCCGGGCCCCCCTGGGGGGCTTCTGGACCCTGCACACATCACTGTACCAGTCCGGCCCCAAGCACAGCTGTTTTTATAAGTCTGCAGAAACCCCAGCACAATAGCAAACATTTGCTATTATCCCTAACTAAAAAGTACAAAAGTAGGAGTAAACTTATCTCACAATAGGGCCTAAGTGATTGTGCCTTGCAGGCAGCCAACCTGGGTTTGATCCCTGGTACCGCATAATCACCAGGAGTGCTCCCTGAGTGCTCCTGAGTATAGAACCAGGAGTAAGTCCTGAGGACCACCAGGTCAAAAACCAAAACTAAAACTAAAAAATAATTTATCTTACACTGCTGAAGTCTTGGAATGGCTGAAGATAAGAGATTGTAAAATCCTGGCCTGTTGGAAAGGGTACTGGATGTGCTCTATCCCTCCTCTTTTGTGTCTGAGCATCCTTCCAGACATTCTTATGGGGTACACCCTCATCCCAACCTCTGCATTCATTCTCCTGGCCCCAAAGTCGCTATTGCTACAAGGAGCCTCAGGATTGCAGGAAGGTTGACACAAGGGTCCAGAAACATCTCAGTTACTTGGCCCCTATCCCACCCCATCTCCTGAAGACAGAGCCCTGACCAGAAGAACACTCACGTCATAGGTGACTTCTTCCACCTGGTCCTTCTCCATGAGGAACACCTTAGAAACCTGCTCACAGGGGCCCTGGAGGATCCGGGCGATCAGCGGGTAATCGGTGTTCTTCAGCTTCTGTTTCTCTGGGAACACACAGTCAAGGGCAGCCTTGAGTCTAGCCTTGTTCACCCTGCATGAGTTGGCTAACTTGGGGCCCAAAGTGCCCGACACCTCAAGAGTTTTGACCAGAGACTATTTTCTTATTCAGTGACCTAAGGGGCTTTTGGGTCAGGGAACACACTCAGTAGTGCTCAGTGCTTACTCCTGGCTCTTCACTTAGGAATCATTCCTGATGAACTCAGGGGATATATGGGATGCTAGGAATCAAACCCAGCTCAGCTGTATGCAAGGCAAGTACAGTTCTAACCCATTGTACTATCACTCTGGTACCCTAGAGAGGCTTAAAATCTATGGTTCTCTCCCATCACCCCAATGCCATCATCATGCCTCATTCCTTTTGGTAAAGAAATATCTTTCTTCTGTGCCAAGTTATTTTGTGAAGAAGCTGTTAGGTTATAAGAATTCTTGAGCAAGCCTTTATGACATTCTTGGATAAATAAAGTCTTGGAGATGAAGAGCCTTTAAAAGTTTCCAAGACCCCATGGACAATTGAAAGAGACAGAAAATACTTTTTCTGTTCTATCCTATTTTTGTTCTTTGGGCCACATCTGTTGTGTAGGGGTTATTTCCGGCTCTGCACTCAGGAATAACTCCTGGTAGACTGGGATGCTGGGGATTGAACCTGGGTCTGTTGTATGCAAAGCAAGTGTCCTACACCCTACACTATCTCTCTGGGTCCCTGAAGAGGACATTTTTAACCCACTGTTTTGAGAGAATAAACCATTCCAAGTGCACAATATTCTTGAGACTTACCACCGCTGGTGTGAACCACGTACAAGGCAAATTCTTCTGCTGAATTCTCAATCTGAATCAGAAGCCAAAAATACTTGCTGAAAGCATGTGCTTGTACATCCTAACTTTGAACCCTTTCCTTTTGTTTTTGTTTCTTTCTTTGGATTTTTTTTTTGTTTTAGACCACACCTGTCTGTGCCTAGGGCTTAATCCTAGCTATATATTTAAGGATCACTCCTGGTGAGATTCAGGGGACCATTTGTGATTGTCAGGGATGAAACTAAAGTTGTACCTATGCAGGGCAATTGCCCTATCCACTGTATTCTTGCCTAGACACCTCTTTCCCTTGTTTACACTGCAGAACTGAGTTTTAGGATAATTTAAGAGGAAGACCATTTATCAAAAGCCTGTAGACAAGATGAAGAAATGTAACAGGCAACTAACTTGAAAATAAAATAACAGCTAGGAAGAGAGTACAGGGATTAGGACACAAGCTTTGTTCCACATTATCCCCACTAGTTTGGGCCTGATAGTCATTGGCACTGCAAGGTCCAAGCAACACCAGATCCTCAGATCAGGCACTGAATTACCAGCCTGGCTGACTTAGGATCACAGGCAGTGGACCCTGGAATTCCTGTATAACACTTATAAGGTCAAAAATATTAAAAAAATATTAGATCCGGAACAATATCACAGTGAATAGGGTGTTTGCCTTACACATGGCCAACCTGGGATTGATCCCCGGCATCCCATAAGGTCCTCTGAGCCTTCCAGGAATGATTTCTGAGTGTAGAGTTAAGAGTAATGCCTGAGCAATGCCTGGTGTGGCCCACAAACAAAACAAAAAAACTTAATTTAAAATAACAATAATGGAAAATAAGCTAGTATTTGCTGCTATGTGCCAAGATTAGTTCTACCTACTTCTGTATTTTCCCACATCTAATACCCAGGGCCACCCCAGAATAAAGACTGGTAGTCTGGTCTGGGCTGAAAACTTTGAGGACTTTTCAGAATAGGTGGGGGCAAATTCCCCTTTTCTACCTCAGACACAGTAGCCCAGAGCTACACCTGACACTCTGACAGAAATGGCCCAGTTCCACAACTTAACCTTATCAAACTGCCAAGCCACCTAACTTGTTCCAGATCTATCAGTCCTGGACCGTGTGGACACCTCAAAATGTCAGAATAGTGTCAATCACTTTGACCACAACCAATCTATTGGAAAAGTTATATAGAAGACCACCACGCTCAGAGAGCCCAAAAAGTAACACAAAAGGCTCAACTTGTACCAATCACAGCCCAATAATCCTTAGCCACTAAGTCCATGGAGAGATAGAACCATTATTTCAAACTGACCCTTGTTGATCTAGGTTTTAATAATTCCAGCTGCCTTTGTGTTACAACAAACAATTTGAAGTCAATTTGTTTGTGTCTTCAAGGGGGTACGCAGGGGTGTTGGGAAACAGGGGACACTGGTGGCGAGACTGGTATTTGAACATTTAATGTCCTAAACAACTGTGTTATGTACAACTTGGTGAATCACAGTGATACAATAAAACAGATTGAAATTGAAAAAATAAAGAGAAAAGAATGCTTCACTTTCCTGCACTATAGACAGGGAAGCAAATTTGCAAGGACTCAAATTATATGTTCAACTCATCCAAGCAGCAGCGAGGAGAAGGCATGAAGCCTAGGGTGTTCCTATAGGCCACGAGACAACACAGAACTAAAATGAAAATGAGAATCCCTGGTCTCCATAGGGCTGGAATGATAGCACAGCAGGTTGGGCATTTGCCTGTACATTGTTGACTAGGGTTTGATCCCCAGCATCCCTAATGTCCCATCGAATCTCCCAGGAGTAATTTCTGAATGCAGAGTCAGGAGTAACCCCTGAGCACCACTGAGTGTGGCCCAAAAACAAAGAAAAAAATGAATCCCAAAAGACTCCTGAAGGGGATCATAGAGATAGCTCAGTGAGTTGAGTACAAGCTCTGCAGCAAGTGACCACAGAGCACAGAGCCAGCGTAGCCCCTGAGCACCGCTAACCAAACCAAAGACTTCTGTAGGGATGGTGGAAACTAGAGCAAGTTTCTGAGAACACACATGCGCTGCCATTGCCACACATCCAGTCGTCATGGTTGGTTTCACAGGGTTCTACTATATTCCTCTACCCACTCTGTACTCGGGACCCCAAAACCATAAGCACGAAAGTCCTGAGGGATGATGCTACTCACTCTGTGGCCTGTTTCTTGGGGTGTGGGTGAGCGACACCTGGCAGTGCCCAAGGGTGTTTACCAGCTCTGTGCATAGGAGTGACCCCTGGAGGTGCTAGGTGAGAGGAGAACCACCTGTGGCACAGCCAGCACCTTACTACCTCCTGCACTATCTCTCTAATCCCTCTAGTGTTTTGTTCAAAGACCTGCCTCTGGTGGGGACTCACTGTCCTAAAGCTCCCAGTCATACTGTCTCAACCAAAGCAAGAGCTAAGCACTCCCAAACCCTCTGAGTCACCCCCCATACACTTCCCTGAGTCCCCCCAGGACACCCTCCCGGGGCCAGGGAGAGGAACATGCCTTGAATTTGTTGAGCAGCAGCTTAAGGACCTGTGGGGTGCTCATGGTACTGTTGATGCGCACGTTGGTGACGGAGCCATATGCAGGCGTGAACACAGATGTCTGTAAGACAGATGCAGTGAGAAGTCTGAGGAGCCTGGACCACCTGGGGTGCTGCAGCCTAGACCCTGAGACCCCCGTTGAGGGATGTGCCCCATGGGGCAGGAATGGAGAGGACTAGTGGGACAGGAAAGGGGTGGGTATCTATAAACAGCCTCTTAGCTATACACTTATTCCTAGGACCGACTCATGGGGGACTTGGGGGGTCAGCAAGCATCCCACCACTCCACCTCAGGGACAGCCAGCCTTCAGCTTGTGCAGGGACAGGGGTCAGAAAATGAAGGCTGTCTGTTGGGGTCCTCTCTCCCATACCTGGAGGCAGGTTGCTCAGATGTCCTTCGTCCTTTCCAGAGCCCACACACCTACAGCTTGTCCAAACCTCCCAAAGAAACCTCAAGGCTGGCCAGATTACATTGGGATTCCCAGATATTATTGACTCAGAAGTGCTGTGGCCCAGAAAGGGGTCTGAATACCCCCCAAGTTTCTCCCATCCTCTCCCCCAAGCCCTGTACCTTGTGGTTGTAATAATGGCCATTGATGGAGAAGCGGTGGCGTCTGATTCGACGCTGGTCACTGGGAGTCCTCACATTGCCCCGGCGACGCACCCCCACATCACTGCGTGTGCGCATCAGCTGCGGGGTGTCTTCCTGCACCGGCTTCAGGCCCCTGGAGTCTAGGAAGGAGAAGGGAGAGGATTCTGTCTTCCTGGCCCTAGGGGTACGGGAGCACCCTCAGGGTTAATGTTGCAACACCTGTGGTCTCCCCCCAAACACAGGTGTCTGAGGAAAACAGGACTCCCTACTAGGGGTGCATATTTACAGAGACACATCCAAGGAAGGATGCTTAGCACAGGCCTGAGAGCCAGGGCAAGGTCAAGCCCTGACCTCTCTACTGCTCGCTTTAAAATGGGGAGGGAGGACTGGAGCCATGGCACAGTGGGTAGGACATTTGCTTTGCATATGATCAACTCAGGATCTATCCCCAGCATCCCATATGGTCCCCCAAACCTGCCAGAAGTAAGTTCTGAGTGCAGAGCCAGAAGTAACCCCTGAGCACCACTGGGTATGGCCAATATATATATATATATATATATATATATATATATATATATATATATATATATATATATATATATATTAATGGGGAGAGATTTGGAGAGACAATACAACATTGGCCTTGCATGTGGCCAACCTGGGTCCAATCCTAGGTTCCCCATATGGTCCCCAAACCCAAGCCAGAAGTGATCCCAGAGCAGAGTCCAGAGTAAGCTCTGAGGAGCCAGAGTGATAGCACAGCGGATAGGGCCCTTGCCTTGCACGCCTACTCATGTTCGATCCCTCGGATTCCCATATGGTCCCCAAGCCAGAGACAATTTCTGAGTGCATAGCCAGGAGTAACCCCTGAGCGTCACCGGGTGTGGCCCCAAAACAAAACAAAAAGAGATTGTTATGAGGATTAAGTGAGTTCATTCCTATGAAGCACTTGGAACAGTGCCTGGCATGGGATAAACAAGATCTAAGAACTTTCAAGATTTTGAAAACTGCCAGTACCACCCCATCTCAAAAATACACTTGGAAATCTCAAAGCCAACAACTCTGCTGAAAAGAACTCTGAAGACACTAACAAAATGGCATGTGTTCTAATGAGGTCACTCATCACAGCCTTGCCTGTCACAAAAGAGAAGAAATAACTTTGCAGCCTAGCAAAAGGGAGCGGGGAGCCACATCATCATTTTTCCATATGGTGACTACAGCCCTGTAGCCAGGGTGCAAATGAGCTTTCTGGGGCTTGTATGGAACAATCATCACGACAAACTGACAGAAAGAGTGATGTAAAAAAATATTATAGCACATAAAGAGGAAGAAAAGAAAATGACATACAGCCCCAAAAAAATATTAGCATCTTTGGGTTTATATTGGTGCTCACTGCCTTTCTTGTACAAAAGTACTTTGTGCAAGGACCTCAGCCCCCTAACCTGTAGCATCTTATTGAGGTTACGGATGGGGTAGAAGCCAAAGAGAAAGCTCCATTTGAGGAGGACCAACAGCAAGGAGATGAGTGGGTCCCTCACCCAGATTCCAGCCCAGAAACCAAAGGCTTTTCTACCCCAGATGACCTAAGAAGCCTACTACAGAAGATGGAGGAGAAGATAGAGAATTCAAGCTCAGCCAAGCCCAACTGAGAAGCTACTTTACAACCTCCGGCAACTTTCTTCTACATTAATCTCTCAATCCTATTTGCATCAGTCACTCACTGACTGATGTGTTCTACCTGTATAGATCTTAATGCTAGTCTTTTGTTCTATGCCTTACTGTAACCAGATAATTACGTTTTCAACTTTAGTGTTTTAATATTAGTTTGCTTGTTCAGGGAAATGCATAATGTCGTTGGATTTTTTTTTTTTGTTTTGTTTTGTTTTTTTGTTTTTGGGCCATACCTGGTGACGCTCAGAGGTTACTCCTGGCTATGCGCTCAGAAGTCGCTCCTGGCTTGGGGGACCATATAGGACGCCGGGGGATCGAACCACAGTCCATCCAAGGCTAGCGCAGGCAAGGCAGGCACCTTACCTCTAGCGCCACTGCCTGGCCCCAATGTCGTTAGTTTTTTACCGGTCTCAACTACCCGGTCAGGAATGTTTCCCAATTGCTGTGATGCTTGCGTATATTAAGTATCAACCTATTCCCAATTATGTCGGCAAAAATGTTCTAATGTCTTTGCCCACAGAAGTCGATGGAAAAGGAATTTGGATACCATCGACTCTTGTTACAGTGCTCTTTGTAAGAATGTTTTAGCAAACTTCTTTTCAGATTGTATACATATCTGTATAAATGTTCTTGTGATTTTGTTTAGGAAAGTTATGGAAAAGAACTTGGATGTTCTAGACTCGTATTACAGTGCTCAGTGTAAGAATGTTTAAGAATTTTCTGATTAAGTGTACATGCAGAGAGGTTCTAATGTTTATGTTCAGAGAAATCCATAAAAAATTGTGATATGGATAAGACAAAGATATGGAAAAATCTGATTGCTTTGAGAATGATGTATACAATCTAACTTTTGACACTTTTACAGCCAACTTTAATTGTGCCTATACAAAATAACAACCACTTTTATAAGTTCTGATCTGGGATTCCAGCCTCTGGTGGAAAAAAGTAGAACAAAACTTTCGTAACCTTTCTCTTTTTTTTTTGAACAGAAAGGGTGGATCTGTACAATGACATCCAGCTACTGACCAAAAACAATGGTGTTCCCCCAATTTCCTCTTTCCTTTTCACTCAGCCCTTTGATATATAAAAATCCACCTGGATCTTGCTCCACCCTCCCTGACCCAGTAAATTACTTCTGAGAAAACACAAAGAGCAGTTTGTCTTTGTCTTACTCAGGCAGCAACACCATGAGGAGAAAAGCAAACTGACTCCATGAGTCTTTCCTGACTAGCTTATTTTATTAATTCTTCACAGTTAACCTACCTGCAGACCCATCCACCTGTGTGGAAAAGCACATATGTGGGGTGATTTCACATGTGGAATTTGTTTTAAAACTACCTTATACTCATGCATGCCTGAAGGCATACCAAAGAACACACAATCTATTGTTTGTTCCAAAGAAACAAAATTTTCAAAGGGAACTTAATATACACATATGGATTGTGGGTTGGGGACATCTAACTCAGGGCCTCACACTTGCAAGCAGGTGTGTTTTATTTTATTTTATCTTTGGTTTTCCGGTCACACTTGGCAGTGCTCAGGCATTACTCCTGGTCTGTGCTCAGAAATCACTAGCGGCAGGTTCAGGGGATCATATGGGATGCTGGGAATCAAATCCAAACCAGTCGCTTGCAAGACGACCACTGTGTTATCGCTCAGGCTACAGCAAGCAGGTCTGCTTTTAATCACTGAGACCGACCATCAGGTGTTAAAGTGTCTTCTTTGTAATTCCTTTAAATTTTGAACCATGTGAGTTTTATATATTGAGTGAATAAATAACAGAGGACATGTAGGCCATCCGTCTTCACAGAGCTGGTTCCTACTATGGGGCTTATACCTGTGGGGCTTGACTTCTCCTCGTTCTCTGCTGGGACGTCCACCTCTGAGATCTGAATATTGGGCATGGTGAGGGGCTTCAGGATGGTACTGGGGAAGAGAAGACAAAGAGAAAGGCTGAGTCAGCCCCTGGGGGTTGGGGGAGGCTGCACTTCCAGCCCACTTCACTCCTGCAAGGAGTGCTCCACTGATTCCAGCTGTGGCCACTATATATATATATATATATATATATATATATATATATATATATATATATATATATATATACATACATACATATATATACACATACATATATATGTATGTATATATATACATATATATGTTCTGATGGGGTCATATATATATATATATGACCCCAAGGAAGTGGGGGGTCCCACTGGGCTGCCCTGGCTCCTCTTTTGAGCACTGGGCAGGGTGGGGCTCCAGAGGAGAAATGCTCATTTACCACATCTGCAGGATACCATCCCCCTCCCCAACTCAACAAATCCAGGGTGAACCAGAGCAAAACAGAAAACCAAGAGCTGTGGCATGTCTGCTAAGCTGGGTTGATTCTAGAGTTAATGTGGAAATGCCTAATGGTGACCATTCATTTCTCAGGCTGAGATCCCTGCTCCAACCATTTCTGCCAAATGAACAGCTCAAATCAATTCTGACATCCAAAAGGACTATAAAAGCAATTGATTGAGTTGTGGGTCAGGGCAGTGCTGGAAGAGGCACAGGGGACAGTGAGCTCAGGAGGTAAGGACAAAATTTTCAGCCATATTGGAAATGCAGTGGCCATAGTCAGTCTCAGCTAATGGGTTTCTTGGCAAATACAAGTTAAAAGGACACACATTCAACATCCAAGGAGGAGAATTCTATTAAGCTAGTTCATGAAAAGATCATGAGGACCAGTGCAGAGAAGATTTAGAGATGGGGATGTCAATTTTCAGAGAAGGCACTTGAAAGTGGGAAATCTGTAAGCCAGAGAGATGATGGAAGTCAGTAGGGTGCTTGCCTTGCATGCACATACCCAACCAGGGTTGGGTATCTATCACTGGCTATGGCCCACAAAGACCTCTCAGGAGTGATCCTGAGCACAGAGCCAGAAATAAGCCCTAAGTACCACCAAAAATTCTTCCCAAAATTTGCCCAAATTCCACACAAAAATTTTTTTCTCCAAAATTAAAGAAAGTGGGAAATCTAAAAGAACTTTCTATAGTGGGATGAGGAGGAGAAGGAAGAGGAGGAGAGGAGGAGGAAGGGGAAAAGGAGGAGGAAGAAAAGGAGGAGGAGAAGGAGGAAGAGAAGGCGAGCATATGGAGCCCAGTATCAGCAGAAGGGAAGATTAGGAAAGAGGCTCAGTCAGCAGATTGGGCTCAGCAACTTTCCTAACACAGTGGCACAGGCACCCACTTTATTCCCAGCAGCCACGCGGAAAACTCATCACACCATCCTTTCCCTTCAAGGAGATGCAGGTTTCAGGAACCAACCATAGACCCAATTGTAGCCACAAAGCAGAGAGAGGAAACCAGTAAGATTGGGTGAAAGGCCTTTTGGAGGCTAAGCCAAAGGCTAGAGGGTTGACTGGAATTTCAACAGTCATCTCTCTTTGGGAATGCCATGTTCCATGGCAGGGTTTGGGGGCTGCAGAAAAGGCTTGATCCCTTGAAATCAGTAGCATGAAACATGCTAAGTGAACAACAGGAGTCTGGAGCTAACAATCCATATCCAATGTGGTGGGTGGAGGCATCTCTCCTTGGATCCCCTGGGAAAGCAGAGCACTCTAGGGCTGGGCCACAGAATTGGTTCCTCTCCAGTTGGAAGAGAGAGGTTTGGCGGGGGTGTTTAATACAATGTTTAGAGTGGCCAACAAAAGCGGGCTGGGCTCTCCTCTAAAACATTCCCTGTGGTTTGGACCATGGGCAGCACACCCAGGCTCCGGTTCCCAGACAGTGTTGGGATAAGAAGTTTTTAATGTTCAGGGAATAGTGATGTGCAGGGGAACCCGGTGAGAGAGATAAAAGTCTCACACTATGCAAGCAGCCATTCATTTGGCAGTAAGGAAAGGTGAAAAACAGGCTTGGCCTTTATGACCTTTCAATGGAAACAGAGGACAGAAGCTTCCAGAAGCCTGATCATCACATGCTCTTCCTGTCCTCCTGCCAACTTCCAGCTCCTGGCTGACCCCACTTGGCTGATGCAGAACTAACATTCCTTTCCCTCTTTCTCAATCCCCCAAGACACAGAGAGCTGAATCAAAGTCCTCTGCTTCAAGTCTGGGATTATTTGGAAGAAGGGGCCCTAGCTCGGAGGGTCCTGGGTCCCAGTGTACCTTACCACAACACCATCTGCAAGCAATACCTAGCCCAATTCCCCCATTCTTCCCTGGGAGTGGGATATTCTCTAGGCAGGAAAACTTGTTGTTTTGGGGCCACACCCAGCAGCACTCATGGGTTACTCCTGGTTCTGCACTCAGAAATCACTCCTGACAGTATTGAGGGGACCATATGGGATGCCAGGAATTGAACCTAGGTTGGTCGAGTGCAAGGCAAGTACCCGGCCCACTGTATTATCTCTCTGTCCCTAAGCAGGATAAGTCTTGGATTTCCCTTTTTGGACTCCCCCACCTTGCTCTGTCACAGTGACTCTGGTGATAGGCACAAAAATGATGTGACACTAACAGTGAATACGGAGGCCCTTTCTCCATACACCAAGAAGAGCCAGGCATGAGCACCAAGATCAAGGTTGGCTGGAGAAAGGTTAAAGTTGATTTTTTTAAGAATGCACAAAAGCTGGGACAGCCCCTTGGCCCATCTCCCCATACTCACCCCTGTGCTCCCAAATTGCAGCCTGAGTGCCAGGAAGAGGAGGAAGGAGGCGGGCGAATGCGCTCATGGTCATCCTGCATCTGGAGACGGATGGGCCGGCGAAGTCCCCAGGATATATTTAATAGCCCCTCCACGATGAACTCATCCTCCTCCTGCCCACAGAGCAATGGGGAGTGCTAAATTAGGACAAGTTCCTAATCACCCCCATTACCCCCCATCAACACCACAGATGCCATCATCCCCTGGGGGTCAACTTTGTGACATACACCTGCTGAGCACATCCAAGTTATAGCCACAGGGTGGAGAGCAGCCACACCCCAGATCTGAGATGTGCCCCCAATACCCTGAAGCTGACCTCATAGGCCAGCCCCAAAGTTACCATAAACTGCAAATACACATGTGCCATTTTGAATGCCATTACTATCTCTCTAGACTGAGATAGTACAGTGTGGAAGGTACTTGTCTTGCCTAAGGCAAACCCAGGAAAGGGAAGGAAGGGAAGGAGGGAGGGAGGGAGGGAGAAGGGAAGGAAGGAAAGAAAGGAAGGAAGGAAGGAAGGAAGGAAGGAAGGAAGGAAGGAAGGAAGAAAGAAAGAAAGAAAGAAAGAAAGAAAGAAAGAAAGAAAGAAAGAAAGAAAGAAAGAAAGAAAGAAAGAAAGAAAGAAAGAAAGAAAGAAAGAAAGAAAGAAAGAAAGAAAGAAAGAAAAGAGAGAGAGAAAGAAAGAAAGAGAGAGAGAAAGAAAGAAAGAAAGAAAGAAAGAAAGAAAGAAAGAAAGAAAGAAAGAAAGAAAGAAAGAAAGAAAGAAAGAAAGAAAGAAAGAAAGAAAGAAAGAAAGAAAGAAAGAAAGAAAGAAAGAAAGGAAGGAAGGAAGGAAGGAAGAAAGGAAGGAAGGAAGGAAGGAAGGAGGGAAGGAAGGAGGGGAGGAAGGGAGGGAGGAAGGAAGGAAGGAAGGAAGGAAGGAAGGAAGGAAGGAAGGAAGGAAGGAAGGAAGGAAGGAAGGAGGGGAGGAGGGGAGGAAGGGAGGAGGGGCCAGATAGCATGGAGGTAAGGTCATCAGTTCGAATCCCAGCATCCCATATGGTCTCCCGAGCCTGCCAGGAGCAATTTCTGAGTATGAAGCCAGGAGTAACCCCTGAGAGCTGCCGGTGTGACCCAAAATAAACAAAACAAACAGAAGGAAGAAAGGAAGGAAGGAAGGAAGGAAGGAAGGAAGGAAGGAAGGAAGGAAGGAAGGAAGGAAGGAAGGAAGGAAGGAAGGAAGGAAGGAAGGAAAGTATTTTTTATTTTGTGAATTTTTAAATAGGAGAAAAACATGCTAGAATTTATAGAGTGTGATGTTATAATATAGTTCAAAAGGCAAACAATGGGGCTGGAGAGATTAGTACAGAGGTGAAGGTACTTGCTTTGCATGAAGTTCAATAACCTACACCACATATGGATTCCTGAGTACTGCCAGGAGTGATCCTTGAACACACAGCAAGGAGTAAGCCCTGAGCACTGCCAGGTGTGGCCCAACTTCCCACCTTCTGAAATTTATCTTTTTTTTTTTTTTTTGGTTTTTGGGCCACAGCCAGTAACGCTCAGGGGTTACTCCTGGCTATGTGCTCAGAAGTTGCTCCTGGCTTGGGGGACCATATGGGACACCGGGGGATCGAACCGCGGTCTGTCCAAGGCTAGCGCAGGCAAGGCAGGCACCTTACCTTTAGCGCCACCGCCCGGGCCCCTGAAATTTATCTTTAGACTAATGACTTTTAAGAAAGAAGACTCCATCTCTTGTTGCTAATAGAAACAAAAACTAAACTCTTGAGTTAATTTCTTCGCCATACTCTACTGTGGAAAGTGATGTGTCTTTGGCTCTGTGTTTAGCAAACTGACCTGCCAGTGGGAGGAAATTCAAAGCTTCATTCCCCATGTTTATGCTGTAAAATACGACCTAGCAGATTCACTGTCACCTTAAAGAGGGTGTCAGAGAAAGAAGGGTGTTCAATGATCTTGATTTAGGATGTGCCACCACATAATTCAGATTTCTTGAGGGGGCGGGTGGAGGTGACAGTGCTCTAGGAATTATGTATGCAGTGCTGGGTCAGAAACTTGGGTTCCAGCAAGCAAAGCCAGAACTCCAGCCCTCAATCATACTCCTTCATCACACAACTTCCCAGAGTCTAGAAAGAGCTAGTGGGCTACATTGCAACTCACTGAGCTGTCATCTGTAAATAATTCCTGCAAAAAACCCCAAATTTACACTCCCAGGCTGCTGACTGATGAGAAGTTAAATGTGAAATCTTTTAAGGGTATTAACATTAGCATTCATCACATTTGTGACTGTGAATCTCTTTATTATCCAGCATTTAAATAATTTATTCTATAGGCCGATCCCCAGAAAAGTACTGGGGCTAAGTACTATTTTTGTAATAGATTCACTGAATCAATCACACTGAAACCATCTTTAGGTGAGAAAGCAAGATTGAATTATTTAATTTCAAGATGGATCACAACTAGGTAATCACCTGTCATTGTGATCAGGACAGGGCTATAAAGCATTTTTTATAGTTTTTCAGGCCATGTAGAACTTGTGGGACAAAGAAGAGAAGGACAAAAGAATGGAATTTCTGTTTGTTATATCATGACAAACACTGAGGTACACTGGTACATTGAGGGGCAAGAGGGGCACAACACAGAACTTAAAGGGGGGGCCTCATTGCTGAGAATCTCTGTAGTGAATACATTCTATTTGGGGCCCTGTATAAACATTTGTTAATCTTCTAATTGTTTCAGTGACTTTCTCTCCTTTCTGCCTCGGTAACAGGTGGATTTGGATCCTTTTGTTGTTCTGTTCAGCTTTATGACTTACGATCTACTCATCTCTGCCCAGTTCCTAAAATGAGTCTCTTAGAGATCCTACCTCTGGGTGCCTCTTAGGTTACCTATGCTTATGTTTAACATACCTGTGTATGTTTCTAACTTTCCTACATGCTAACGAAACACCAAGATAAGGCATTTCTTCATTCAAAGCAGTTTACGGGGAGCAGAGCAAAAGTACCGTTCCACCCTGACATATCTTACCAATCTCACTAATGTCAGCCCTCCATTTGTACAAGCTTTGAGGATAATGTCTAAAAAGGTCCAGCCCCGGGCCCGGAGAGATAGCACAGCGGCGTTTGCCTTGCAAGCAGCCGATCCAGGACCAAAGGTGGTTGGTTCGAATCCCGGTGTCCCATATGGTCCCCCGTGCCTGCCAGGAGCTATTTCTGAGCAGACAGCCAGGAGTAACCCCTGAGCACCGCTGGGTGTGGCCCAAAAACCAAAAAAAAAAAAAAAAAAAAAAAAAAAAAAGGTCCAGCCCCCTTCCCAGAGTTTTGGTTTTTGAAACAAATCTGTGAGGGGGCGCTCACCCTGCATTGTTTAGCATTTACTCATAGCTGTGGGCTCAGGGTCACTGATTGTACACCCCGAATCTTATATGGTGTGATCAAAACAAGGCTGGCCACATACAAGGTAAATACCTTATCTACTGCATTACCTCTCCAAGCCCCTATGAACCAGAATGTCTGGGCAGGATTGTCAGACCTAGGACATGCCCATGTCTTCAGGCCCAGCCTGTTGATACTAATGACATCTGTTCCTGAATAACAAGTCCAAAATCATTCTTAGAGAAAGGGAGAAGACAGGAGAAGACTGAAGCAACTTTGGGACATTAGTGAGAAGGGAAGACTGCATTTAAGAACAGGCTATATGCTCCATAGACTCATTTTTTATTTTCAAAAGAGATGTAAATCAAGCCACAAAAAATCATGAACATACTGGCCTTGGGAGCCAGAGAGACAGCATGGAGGTAAGGTGTTTGCTTTGCATGCAAAAGGACGGTATTTGGAATCCCGGCATCCCATATGGTCGTCTGAGCCTGCCAGGAGTGATTTCTGAGTGTAGAGCCAGGAGTAACCCCTGAGAGCTGCTGGATGTGACCCCAAAGCATACAAACAAACAAAATAAAATCATGGGCATATTAATCTCATAGCTGAAAACTGGGGCAGGCCAAGATAACTGCCCTGCCAAAGTCTCAACAGCTGCACTCACAACCCACAACTGCTGCTTTGTTAATAGCCCAGCTTCACAGCTTTACCACTGATCTCTGCAGAGACATCTAACCAATCATACTTCCAGGTATGCCAGTATTTGGGCTGAGAACTCTAGAGTCTGTTTGGAATGAATGTAGGCAGTTTTCCCTCCACACCCCATCACCCTTTCATATTTCTGGAAGCCCTGAAAGCCACAGACATCCCAAAGCTGCTGCCAATCCACAAAACCTAGATTTCTTTGACTGAGTGGCTCCATATGTGGCCACACAACACTTCCAAATAATTTTGGAGATACCCTAGTAGGAATGTACCAAATTAGAAGTCAACATAGCATAGAAGCCATCTAAGGTTACAATCAAAACCAATAACACAAAACATATTAATTGGCAACTACACTTTAGTAAATCCTCAGAAAATGACTTAGGGACCCCATTGTGAGATATAATAATTTTCACACATTTTCTTTTGCTTAATTTTTTAGATAGTTCTATTACTATTTAACTGTAGCAAACAATATGAAGTAAATTATTATGTGCCTTCCAAGGGGGCAGGCTTGGGAGTAGATGGGAATCCAGTGTTAGTGGTGGGAATGATAGGTGGTAGGATTGGTGTAGGAACATGAAATGGCAGAAACATCTGTATTATGAACAACCATGTAAACCATCATGTTTAAATAAAGTGATTAAAATTTTAAAGTAAAAGCTCTTAGGCTGGAATTGTATTTGTTTTTGTGGAGGAATCTTGGGTTTGGGGAGACCTCACCTAGAGGTGCTCAGGGCTTACTCCTGGCTCTGCACTCAGGAATCATTCCTAGTAGTGCTTGGTGGACCATAGGGGGTGCCTGGAATCAAACCTGAATTGGCCGTGTTGCAAGGCAAAAATTTTACCCACTGTACTATTGCTCTGGACCCTCTAATTACACTTTAAACCCATGATTGTAGGAAAGAATAACTCAAAATAAGACTTGACCTGAGTGGTTAAAGGACAAAGAAAAGGCCACCACATCCCTCACTCTGTCCATAGTTAAACTGCCTCAGTAGCTGAAATTTCATCATTAGCTATCCCTTTCTATGGATTAAATCACCATGGTTCCATACCCTGAAAAATGAACCTACACACACCTTCTTATCAGTCAGGAACACTTGAGTATAACTTACTCTACTGGGCTTCTCTATAAGTCAACATCTATCTGATAATAGGCCTCACAGACATGGATACAGAGCTCGCTCCTCCAGCCTGCGTTATCCCTATCTCTTGCTTTCTGGCCTCTGTATTTCTTTGCTTGCTCATTTCCACTCTTGAGAAACCTGTACACTTCTCTTCCACACACACATCTTTCTAAATAAGTTCCAATAGAAACTATGAGTGAAGGGAAGAAAAGAAGGAAAGAAGGATAGAAGAGAGAGAGGGAGGGAAGTAGGAAGGAAGGAAAGAAAGAAGGAAGGAAGGGAAGGAAGGAAGGAAAGAAGGAAGGAAGGGAAGGGAGGGAGGGAAGGAAGGAAGGAAGGAAGGAAGGAAGGAAGGAAGGAAGGAAGGAAGGAAGGAAGGAAGGAAGGAAGGAAGGAAGGAAGGAAGGAAGGAAGGAAGGAAGGAAGGAAGGAAGGAAGACAATAAAGAATAAACTTAGATTCAGATGGGAGTAGGGCAGAGAGACAGATCAGAAAGGGCATTTCAAGAAGGCACCCTCAGATGGATGCCAGGGGATCGAACCTTGGTCTGTCCTAGGTTAGCATGTGCAAGGCAAATGCCCTACCACCTGTGTCACTGCTCCTGCCCCAGCAGTTCATCATTTTAAAGAACAGAATCAGACTAGGTGTCTTCTTCCAGAAAACTCCAGGGAATTCTGCTAATATCATGCATGAGAGACCACTCACCACAGCAGATACCAGTGAAATGGGGATAAAAATCACAATCTGCACCTGTACGGAGCCTCTTTCAATCACCTGGAACTCCTTGTTCTTACCTCACGGTGTCGGAGCTGCAAATTCTGCCCTTCATAATACAAGTTATAGGTCTTCAGATGCAAGAGAAGTTCATTCCTGGGAGCAGTTGGGAGGGAATACAAGTAACATTCTTAACAGAAGCCACTTCAAATGTGGTTGTTCCCTCTTTTCCCTGGACCAACCCTCAGTTGGTCCACATGTGTTTGTCCACATGTGTTTGTCCATGAGCTCTGCCCCACCCCCCATCACTGATTTTTCCAGGATCAAGTTCATGAATAAACCCAAGCTAGGGCCAGTGTAATAGCACAGCAAGAGGGCATTTGCCTTGCACACACGGATGACCCAGGAGAACCTAGGTTTGATCTCTGGCATCGCATATGGTCTCCTGAGCCTGCCAGGAATGATTTCTGAATGCAGAGCCAGGAGTAATCCCTGAGTGCTGCCAGTGTGACCCAAACATCAAATAAATAAACAAACAAACACAAGTCTATACAAAGGCCAAAAAGATAGTGCGGTGGATAGGACTCTTTTTTTTTTTTTTTTTTTTTTTTTGGTTTTTGGGCCACACCCGTTTGACGCTCAGGGGTTACTCCTGGCTATGTGCTCAGAAATCGCCCCTGGCTTGGGGGAACCATATGGGACGCCGGGGGATCGAACCGCTGTCCGTTCCTTGGCTAGCGCTTGTAAGGCAGGCACCTTACCTCCAGCGCCACCGCCCGGCCCTGGATAGGACTCTTGCCTTGCACAAGATCAACCCAGGTTCAATCCTCCGCATCCCATATGGTTACTGCGCCTATCAGGAGTGATTCCTGCGTGCCAAGACAACAGTAGCCCTTGATCACCACTGAATGTGGCCCAGAAAACTAAACACACATACACATATATACAAACACACACACGTATACACACACACATTCACTACCAGTCTAGAACACCAATGGGAAAAAAAGCAACCCCAGAAAGTGGGGCAGAAGTGGTCTCCAGTGCTTCCCAAACTCAAGTTCAATAGGGTGGCCTAAGCCAGTTGGCTTTCCAAAGGAAATACACTTCAGCCCACAGAAGGGCTTCTCTAGGGCCCGGAGAGATAGCACAGTGGCGTTTGCCTTGCAAGCAGCCGATCCAGGACCAAAGGTGGTTGGTTCGAATCCCGGTGTCCCATATGGTCCCCCGTGCCTGCCAGGAGCTATTTCTGAGCAGACAGCCAGGAGTAACCCCTGAGCACCGCCGGGTGTGGCCCAAAAAACAAAAAACAAAAAAAAAAAGGAAAGGCCAACAAATACAGCTTCAGGGGTGCTCAGAAATTCTATAGCATTGTAGAAGGGACAGTTCTAGAGTCAGAGCTATAGTTCAGCAGGTAGGGTGCTTGCCTTGCACACGGTCAACCAGGGCTTGAGCCCTGGCACCCCATATAGTCAACAGAGTATCACGGAGAGTAATTCCTGAATGCAGAGCCAGAAGTAATCCCTGAGCACTGCCCTGTGTGGTCCAAAATAAAAAACAATGAAGGTGAACCAACAGGTCTGGGTTCTACAACTTATGTTTCATAGACATGAGCTGCTTGTGAGTTTAAAAAAAACAAAAAAAAAACTTTTTTTTTGTGAGTTTAAAAGCTTTCCTCCATGGTGGAACGGATATATGATGGCAGCAGTTGTCACTCAAAGAAACATTCTTGTAGCACTGTGAATAGGAGAAAGCTGCAAAGTAGCCCCTGAATGTCACAGGTGTGTGGAGCAAAAGAAATCAAACACAAAAGGGTACTTCATACATGATCCCACTTACACAGTACTTCAGGATGGGTGTTAGAATTCAGGGTAATAGTCTACTCTGAGGAGAAATTAATAGAATGGACATGGGGGTAAGAGACTTTGGGCTCTACCCAGAATACTCTCTTCTAGGTGTTTCCAAACTTTAATTTTATTTCACTTTTTAAAAAATTGGGGGAAGGGGCAGAACAGTAGCACACCAAGTAGGGAGTTTGCCTTGCACTCAGTTGACCCTGTTTGATCTCCAGTATCCCATATGGTTCTCGGGCCCATCAGGAGTGATTTCAAGCGCAGAGCCAGGAGTAACCTCTGAATAGTGCCAGGTGTGGCCCAAAAACAAACAAACAAATTTGAAGGTCAGAGAGATAGTACAGGTGTTAAGGCATTTGCCATGTTTGTAGTGGACCCTAGTTCAATCCCTGGCACCATATATGCTTCCCTGAGTCCCAGCAGGAGAAACTCTTGAGTACCACCAAGTGTAGCCCAAAAGCCCCTCACACTATTTTGAAGGTGTTTGGGGGGTCCACACCCAGAGATGCCTGACCTGCATCAGGGATCACTCCTGGTGGTGCTGTGGCTTTAATCCCCAACCCCCATCTTTTTAAAGACTCACTAAAGTCCTCTTCTGAAGCCAGACATCATGTCTTAGCTAGAAAATCACCAGTTTTCAGGGGTTGGAAACACAGCTCTCATATTGAGAGGAGAGAGAAGTCCTTCCCCTTTGGGAAGCCTTCATCACTGCAAGAATGTGCTGAGGGATCTATAAGTACATTTAGAAGGACTGGGGTGGGAGGCTCAAGGCAGCAGCCAGTAGCTTTTGCCTCTTCCCAGGTGAGAGCTGGGCATTTGATCTCTTTTTTATTATTTTCTTTTTTCCCATGGTAGTGACGTCACAATGAACAGGATGATGTGCAACCAGCATGAGGTTATAATTCATGGTTGTGACATTACAGCTGACATCATGATATGCATCACTTTAAGGTGCACATGGTTGTAATGTCACAATTCACATGATGATGCAATCCACTATTGCACCACAATTCATGGTTGTAATATCACAGTGTACAGTGTGATGTGCCACCACTATGGGATCATAATTCACAATTATGAATTCATGGCACAATGGACATGATGGTGCACTACCATTGTGAAGTCACAAATCATGGTTGTGATGTCACAATGGATAATATGGTGCACACCATTTCGAGGCCATCATTCAAGTTTGTGATGATACAATATAGACATTATGAAGAAAACCACTATGGCATCATAATTCATGATTGCGACTTCATAATGGACATCATGATGCATACCACTATGAGATAAAAGTCATGGTTGTGGTGTCACAATGGACATTGTGATGCGCACCACTATGAGGTCATAGTTCTTGGTTATGACGTCAAAATGAACATTATGGTGCACCACCATTATTAGGTCATAATTCATTGTTGAGACATCTCTGTTTCTCTATAATGTGCACCATGTGAGTTCATAATTCAAGGTTGTGGCATCACAATGGACATTATGATGCACACCACTATGAGGTCATAATTCACAGTTATGGCATCACAGTGGACATTGAAATGTGCAGCACTATGAGGTCATAATTCAGTTTCATGGCATCGCATTTGACGTTACGATGCACACCACTATGAGTTCTGAACTTGTGGTTGTGATGTCATATTCTCCATTATGATGAGCCCCATTACGAGGACATATTTACTGATTTAAGTCCTCTGGTTCGAAAGGCATTTGATCTCTTGAAATCCAGTTACTTGGAGAAATGTGGGGTCAAACCAGAGGCTAAAACTGGCTGCAAATTCCAGAAAGCTCCTGATAAGTTGCACCAGATCATTTGGAGTAAAGATTCTAAGCAAGCCAAGGTGAACTGGGGGGGAACATGTGACTCCAAATAACCTGCAATAAAATCTGTCTGCTACTTTGGAACTCCAAGGTCTGAGCCTACATAGGGTTTTAAATGACTGGCCAGGGGGCAGGCAGTTGGCTGGAGCACAGGCCTGGCAAACACAGGCCTCAGGCTCAGTGCCCAAAGTCTCCTGGGCACCACCAGGAGGAGTGAGCACTAGTGGCCTCCAGTACTGTTGGGAGGTAAATAATAAATTAGATCCTTAAAGGAAAAGAAAATGACTGGCCAGGAGAAATAGAAGCTTATCTTTAGCTGCTCCTGAGATGTATAACTAAGCATGATTCTAACTCTCACAGCTGTACCTTGACTAGGAGTATCTAGAGAACTTCAAAACAACTTTGTTAGAGCCAGAGAGATAATGGGGGCCCCCCCTCTCGGTCTCTTGCCTTGCACATAGCTGATTCCAGTTCAATCCTCTGAGTATCACCAGGAGTGATCCCTGAGGCATGATCCAAACACTCCCTGCTCCCAAAAATAAAATAAAATAAAATTTGATACAATTTTGATAAAATTTGATAAAAATAAAATTCCAGAGGAATTAGAAAATGAGATCATTCGGGGCTGGAGAGATGGCATGGAGGTAGGGTATTTGCCTTGCATGCAGAAGGATGGTGGTTCGAATCCCAGCATCCCATATGGTCCCCCGAGCTTGCCAGGAGCGATTTCTGAGCATTGAGCCAGAAGTAACCCCTGAGCGCTGTCGGGTGTGACACTCCCCCCCCCCAAAAAAAAAGAAAAATAATGAGATCATTCAAGAGAATCAATCCCTATGCTGGGCATAGCAAGTCCTCCAACTTAAAATCCCTAACAACGGCAATTTAGGCTCAAATTCTATCAGATAAGCAAAAACTTGAGGTGCAAGAGATTGTAAGGTTTAGAGCCACCAAACTGTGTTCTCTCTACAGGAGATACCTGTATCTAGTTTGACCAAAAGCCAAGCAGCAAAGGGATCCAAAACAGTTAAGATTCTGACAAGACGGGACGAGAAGCAGGCAGCACCACCACCTTCTGGAAGTCCTCCAAGACTCACAAGCCCTAGACGTACCATGTCTTAAGCTTCCCTTTTCCTCACTTTGGCTGCCCCAGAATTGAATGCTTTTATCCACATCACCACCTTGGAGGATGTTCTCAACACTGCACTCAGCTCCCACTCTCACACACGAACCCACCACTCATGTCCAGCCCACTCAGGATAACTCGTTAACAAAGGATCTTACTTGGAAATGTACTTATCCTGTCCACATGGGACGAGGGCAGTTGAATGACTGTAGTCCATTCTTCCTTTCTCTTCTCATCAGAAGTAGATGCCTAGATTTGAAAGGAGACAAAGGATCAAATCAGGTGGGGTGCTTAAGCTCAAAGACTTGGGGCTGAAGTGATAGCACAGTTGGTAGGGTATTTGTCTTGTACAAGGCCAACCCAGGTTCAATCCCTGGCATCCCATATGATCCCCCAAGCCTGCCAAAAGTTGTTTCTTAGCTCAGAGGCGGGAGTAACTCCTGAGCACTTCTGAGTGTGGTCCAAAAACAAATAAGCTTTGGGGCCGGGCGGTGGCGCTCGAGGTAAGGTACCTGCCTTACCTGCGCTAGCCTAGGAGACGGACCTCGGTGCGATCCCCCAAGCCAGGAGCGACTTCTGAGCGCATAGCCAGGAGTAACCCCTGAGCGTCATCGGGTGTGGCCCAAAAACCAAAAAAACAAACAAAACAAAAAAAAAACAAAAAAGCTTGGAGAATGGATGGAGCAACAGCACAGCAGGGAGCATGCTTGCCTTGCAAGTGGCCAGCGTAGATTTTTATCCCCAACATCTCATATGATCCCCTGAATCCACCAAGAGTGATCTCTGAGTGGAAAGCTAGGAGTAAGTCCTGAGCACCAACAGGTGTATAACCCACCACACATACAAAGAATGTGTTACCCACCCTGCTGGAAAGGACTTAGGCTGAGTGTTCAAGGACCACAACCAAATGCTGGTCACCTGGCTACCTCCAGGTGTGTATGTGTGTGTCTGTGTGTGTGTCTGTGTCTGTGTGTGTCTGTGTCTGTGTCTGTGTGTGTGTCTGTGTGTGTGTGTCTGTGTTTGTGTGTCTGTGTCTGTGTCTCCAGGAAGTCACATTATCATCATTCCCTCTTCCCAGACATTTTATTACAATTCTCAAATGGGCCAGAAAGACAGTATAGCAGGTAAGCTGCTTGCCTTGCATGCAGCTGACCCGGTTTGATCTCCAGCCTCCCAAATGGCAATCTCCCTAGCACCTCCAGGAGTGATTCCTGAGTACAGAGTCAGTGTAGATCACCACATGTGATCCAAAAACCAACAACCACAAAGTCTCAAACATAAAGTTGAAGAATTTCTACCCGTACCTCCAACCTTCATCTCACACTATCTAAATATCCCTTTGTCATTTGACCATCTTTCTTCCTGATTATTTCCAAAGTCAGTGATGAACAAAAGGAGTTTTACTAATTTTAAAACTGAAAACATACTGGTTTTTAATATTTTTAGCACAACTAGAAAAAAATCCTCTAATGTGTAGACACCATGCTCTTTCTTTGTTTTTGTTTTGGGGCCACACCTGGTGACAATCAGGGGTTACTCCTGACTATGTGCTCAGAAATCGCTCCTAGCTTGGGGGACCATATGGGACACCGGGGATCGATCAAACCTCGGTCCGTCCTAGGTTAGCATGTGCAAGGCAGGTGCCCTGTCACTTGTGCCACCGCTCCAGCCAGGGAAATCATGCTCTTGAACAGTGGTGTTACCCCTCCCCAAGGCCAAATGCTAATCTTACCTGGATGCTCAGACCTCCCCACATCTGGGAGGGGTCAGTAGTTTATAAAAGAGAAATTTAGGGGCCAAAGTGATAGCACAGCGGTAGGGTGTTTGCCTTCTTCATGGCAGACCCAGGATGGACTCATGCTTGTTTCCTGGCATCCCATATGGTTCCCTGAGCCTGCCAGGAATGATTTCTGTGTGCAGAGCCTGAAGTAACCCCTGAGCACCGCTGGGTGTGACCCAAAAACCAAAAACAAATTTTTTTAAAATATGAGTGTATCAATAGCTATATATGTATCCTGTACACATAGTGGAATATTATGTAGTCATGATAAAGAAAGTCCCCCCATCACCTGTTATTTGTGACAACAGGGATTAACCTTGAAGGCACATAATCTTCAGTGAAATAAGTTGTCTCTACGCACACACACAAACTATAAATATCAATCACCTTCTCCTATACATTGTTAGCATCTAAATCACTACTACCTTTGTTTATAGTTTCGTGGATTTTTTGTTTTTGTCTTTTGCATGACCTGGGCCTTTGTAAACTGTTGACAACACTGACAAATATATATATATTTGGAGCCATAAAGGTTAGTGGGACAATGAGGCTGTGAGACTAGAGGAACATCCATATGAAGAATTCCTGGGTCCCCATGGATGTGGCTTAATGGGAAAGCATATCCCTTCCATGCGTGAGACAGGAAGGAAGGAAGAAAGGAAGGAAGGAAGGAAGGAAGGAAGGAAGGAAGGAAGGAAGGAAGGAAGGAAGGAAGGAAGGAAGGGAGGGAGGGAGGGAGGGAGGGAGGGAGAAAAGAAGGGAGGGAGGGAGGGAGGGAGGAAAGAAGGGAGGGAGGGAGGGAGGAAGGAAGGGAGGGAGGAAGGAAGGAAGGAAGGAAGGAAGGAAGGAAGGAAGGAAGGAAGGAAGGAAGGAAGGAGGAAGGAAGGGAGGAAGGGAGGGAGGGAGGGAGGGAGGGAGGGAGGGAGGGAGGGAGGGAGGGAGGGAGGAGGGAGGAGAGGGAGGAAGGAAGGGAGGGAGGGAGGGAGGGAAGGAGGGAGGGAAGGAAGGGAGGGAGGGAGGGAGGGAGGGAGGGAGGAAGGGAGGGAGGGAGGGAGGGAGGGAGGGAGGAGGGAGGGAGGGAGGAGGGAGGGAGGGAGGGAGGGAGGGAGGGAGGGAAGGAAGGAAGGAAGGAAGGAAGGAAGGAAGGAAGGAAGGAAGGAAGGAAGGAAGGAAGGAAGGAAGGAAGGAAGGAAGGAAGGAAGGAAGGAAGGAAGGAGAGAGGGAGGGAAGGAAGGAGAGAGGGAGGGAAGGAAGAGAAGGGAGGGAGGAAGGGAGGGGAAAGAAGGGAAGGGAGAGGGGAAAGGAGGGAGGGAGGAAGAAGAGGGAGGGAAAAGAAGAAGAAAGGAAGGGGAAAGGGAAGGAAAAGGGTGGGAGAGAGGGAAGGGGATGGAGGGATGGCCCACATTGGGGCCAAAGAGATAACATAGTGGATAGGGCACTTGCCTTGCCTTGCACATAACTGACCCAGGTTGGATTTCTGGCATCCCACATGTTTCCCCCTCAGGAGTAATTATTGAGTGCAGAGACAAAAATAAACCAAGCCTCACAGGGTGTAGCTTTCCACATCTCAACAACAACCACCCAAAAAAATCAACATAACTTCAAAACGATTCAAAGGAGGGTCTTTCTCTGGAGAGGCTACATAAAGAACCAACAAATACAAGGAGAGGTGCCCAATATCACTGACCATTAAGGAAGTGAAATGAAAAGCTTCTGGACCACAGTGCTCAACAGGCCCACACTTACTTGGACAGCTGCTAACAAAAGTTACAAGTTCCGGTGAAGATGTGGAGAAATCAGGGCTTTGCCTCCTTTGGAGAATGTAAAAGGCACAGCTGCAGTGAAAGCGGGGTGGTAGTTCCTCAAAACATTTTGCAAATAGCATGACCATACAATTCAGCCATTCTACTTCTGAGTAGAATCCTCCAGTTAATCTCAAGTAAGAACTATGGAGCATTTGGACAATATGTTTATAGAAGCGCAGTAGTCAGGAGATGGGAGCCCCTCGTGTGCCTGCCTATAGCTGACAGTGTGAGGGAAACTGAGGAAGAACTGGGGAGTGAAAAACAGCTGACAGGATTTACAGGCACACTGCCCTGAGTCACAAGACAGCAGCAGCTGCAGCTAAAAAGATTAATGCAGAACATTGTGTTCCTCCAGGGCAGCCACATCAGCCTCAACTGCAACTTATTTTGCAGAAGAGGGTCAGTCACATCGTTCTTCAAGGCTACATCAACTTTGGCCACAACTTTGTAAAAGAAAGTTTGTTTGCTTGGTTATTAAGAATGTATAAAGACAATGCAGATCGAGAAGTGCCAGTTACCTTGACTCGTGGTCCGCCAGAACAAACTCCTTTCTCTTCCACCCACCTTGGCAGCAATCTCCAATCTTTAACTACCCCCTGACAAAAGGATTAATAAAGCATGGCACGAACAGTAATGCATTTACTAAGCCTTTAAAAGGAAAGGAATCTGGGGTTGGAGAGATGGGATAGGGATAAGGTACTCGCCTTGCCTGCACTGGTTCCCTGGACAGACTTTGAAGTGGAGAGAGAAGCACAAACCAAAAAACAAGGGTGGCCCCAAGAATCTGGGGAGTATCAGAAATGGATTCGCCTCAAAGGGCCTCTAGCATGAAGAACCCAGCCCTGCTTATGCCTTGATTTTAGTCTACCAAGACCTGGGTCAAATCATGGGTTTCAAGGCCAGAGTGATAACATACTGGGTAGGATAGGATAGTATTCACCTTGGACACGACTGACTGACCAGGGTTTGATCCCTGCCTTCCCATATATTCTCAAGCATCTCCAGGAGTGATTCCGGAGTGCAGAGACAGAAGGAAGCCCCCAAGCATTGCTAGATGTGCCCCAAAATCCAATAAAATAAAATAAAATGTGTGGGTTTCACACCCCTATGTTTTGGTCATTCTGTTGTGGCAACAGCAGGAAACAAGCAGGAAGGCACATTGTAGATGGTCTGTCCTTGGGTATAGGGCCCAGGCAGCTGAGCTCTATTCAGAAATGAAAGACCTCTGTGTACCCTGGAGTTGGACTTTATCAATTTCAAGTTTCTTTCTTTCTTTTTTAAAAAAATAATGTTTTTTTTTTGTTTTTTAGTTTTTGGGCCACACCCAGTGATGCTCAGGGGCTACTCCTGGCTATGCGCTTAGAAATCACTCCTGGCTTGGGGGGACCATATGGGATGCTAGGGGATCGAACCGCGAGCCATCCTAAGTCAACTGTGTGCACAGCAAATGCCCTACCGCTGCACCACCACTTCAGCCCCACTTTTTAAATTTTTCATAAAGGAAAAAAAAAGTTAACACAACCTATGTTGCATTGGGAGATGGGGGTGGGGTGTGAAAGGCAAAGAAATCAAGCAAATAGGTTGGATTGAGTCAGGGATCTTCAGCACAGAGCCAGAAGCATGCCCCAAGCACTGCCAATTGGTTCAGAAATCTAAATAAGTAATTTAAAAAATTTTTGGTTCTTGGGGTCAATATTGGCTGTGCTCAGGGGTTACTCCTGGCTTTACACTCAGAAATAGCTCCTGGCAGGCTCAGGGGACCATATGGGATGCCGGGATTCGAACTACCAGCCTTCTGCATGCAAAGCAAATGCCCTGACTCCTTACTATCTCTCTGGCCCCTAAAAAATATTTTTAAACAGAGTAATTATAGTCTTTCTTTAAGCAAAACTGGCCCCTAATTATACCCTTAGACACAAAGTACCTACCCCCCCCAAAAGAATACAGTAGGGAGGGTGCCTGCCTTGCACATGGTCTATCCAGGTTCCATCCCTCATAGCCCAAAGGTCACTCAAGCTCTCAAGAAGTTATTCCTGAGTGCAGAGTGAGTTAGTCTTGAGCACAACAGAATGTAGTCCAAAAACAAAACAAAAGAAGAAAAGTACTCTGATGTTTTCTCTGATAAAATAAAAAGCATGTACACTGGAAAAGTATTTACTGTTCCCTGAGCTGTATCACACTATGCCCTCCTGATGAGGAAGGGACAGCCCTGCCTTCAATGTGTGGTCTAGAGGAGTCTGGGGACACATTGGATCTAAGGGGCTGTAGCAGCAAACAGGAAGGGCATCTAATTGGCACGTAAACAGGCTTTGGGGACTTTCCAGAGGAAGTGACCTCTAAACCGAAACCTTGGTGATGAGAGCGCAAAAGATGGGCACAGCGATCCCACAGAGCATCGAACAGTGACCTATGATATGCTCCGGACCTTACCACTGGCATAGTCTGGACTTCACCAAAATGTCAGTAAGCTGTTGTGTTGGGCAAGGACAGGGCACTGAACAAGACCCCAAAGAAAGCCAAGTCCTCACCCTGGCATCTGGGCATGTTGCTTTATATGGCCATGGGAACATTGCAGATGTAATTAAAGACTTTGAAAATGGGGGACAATTCTGTATTATCCAAATGCACCCTAAAAGTTCTGTTTCATTGGTTTGAGTTTTGGGGGGGGGCATCCCTAAATGACCTGTTCAGGAGTTACTCCTGGCTCAGGTAGTGCCAGGGGTGAACCCAGGGCCTCCCACATGTAAGTAAGGTAAGTACTCTGCCCTCAAAATATAAGAGAAGAAATCTGTTTCGCTTTCAGTTGTCAAGTCTGTCTTCCTTTAGGATAATAAAGGCAGGTTATAGGTCTGACTTAAACTGTAGAATTGTCTTCTGTTTCCTCTCTCCTCTCCTCTCTCTCTTTATGTCCTCTCACTCTCTCTTTCTCATCTCTTCCCTTCCCTCCCTGTTTGAGAAGGATTGAGAAGACAACAGTGAAGGTTGCTGCTGAGAGGCCTGATGCAGGAAAGAGGGGTGAGAGAAGGAGTAAAAAGTCTGCAAATCCAGAGAAATAGAGAAGTGTTTCTGACAGTAGGTTTAGAAAAGGGGGTACTTCCAGATTCCAGGTGGAATTCCAGACAGACTCGAGACAGATGCAAAGGTTGCTGACAACAATGGAAATGTAGGTGCTCAGTCACATGCACACCAACCTGAGGAAAAGGGGTCAGTAGAACCTGCTGGTGCTGATGACCGTGCATGAGAAAGCATTCTGGAAGAACCGAACATGGAGCTGCCAGGGAGGACAGAGACTGACCCAGGAGAAGGGGTAGGAAGTTACCAATGAGAGAGCAGAGAAGGCTGAAGAGAGGGGATCCACAAGGAAGATCGGGGTCAGGCCAAAAAAGAGGAGTTTCAAAAGAGGTAGTTGTTAGCAGCGACAGGGTACCCAGGAAGTAAAGAGAACATGGTGATTTGAGGAGAAAACTTAGTCAGGAAATCTAGAAGCTGGTGGTGGAGACCCAGAAAAGGACCCAGGGCCACCCTAATTTTCCACAAGAAGTCATGGGGGCCTTCAGACAGAGTCAGTTCCACTGCCTGGTTGGAACAGAAGTCAGGTAAGTTGTACCTGGTCAGACCTTGTCACCTTCATTTTTTGAGGCTTTCTACAGCTGGGAATGTTACTATAGTCTTTCTTAGAGGAATTCTTCTCTTCCTTCCATTTTTTGACAATACCTCGATCCCTCTATCTAGCACTATCCATTCATTCGTAAACCAACCTACCATTCGTTCAACCTATCTATCCATCATTCTATCCAACCATCATTCACACATCCAACTGTTTATCCATCTATATACCCATCTATTCACCTACATATCCAATCATTATCCATCTGTCCATCCATCATTCATGCATCCATGCATCCATTTTTCCATCCCTGCAGTTACTCTCCATGTCTTCTATAATTTTTAGTCATAATCTCAGTTTCTCACCTCAGAATTTTCTAACCCACTGACTGGGTTTTCTGCAGAAAAAGAAAAAAATAGAAAAAGCTATTATGGCCTCCATCATAATTTATAATTTAATAATTCTATTTTGCATCTGAAAGGGATCTGTCCTGCTCTTAAGACATTTCCTTTTCATAGCATGTCCTCTTAAATCACTGATAATAGCAATTAGAGAATTTCAATCTTCTCTACAATTATGAAAGCTATTTGGGACTTGAGGGGAAAATACAGACCAACTAACAAAAGGATATATTATATAATATATTGTCCCCCAATATATTTGGGGACAGATGTGGGCTGCACTTCTAAATAGCAGGGGGAAGATAAATTATTTTTTCATGTTACTGGAAAAATGGCTGCCCTTAGAAAATAAAAGGACTATAAGTTCCTAGACCTCCCACCAAAATAAATTATAGAGGCATAAAACCTATAAACATTAAAAGGCTGGATAATACTGGTAGAAAAATGGACCAGTTCCATAGCTAACTTCCAAAGGCATAAACATCCCAGGCAGACTTCTCCGGGCTGACAACTCTGCGGCCTTCTCAGAATCAGGCCCTTTTCTGCCTGAAAGTACAGCAGCCTACTGCCATACCAGACAACCTCTGACAGACATGTATCAGCTCAGGGCCGAAGAGATAGCATGGTGGTAGGGCATTTGCCTTTCATGCAGAAGGACGGTGGTTCGAATTCTGGCATCCCATATGGTACCCCGTGCCTGCCAGGAGCAATTTCTGAGCATAGAGCCAGGAGTAACCCCTAAGCGCTGCTGACTGTGACCCAAAAAAACAAAATAAATGAATAAATGAAAGAAAGAAAGAAAGAAAGAAAGAAAGAAAGAAAGAAAGAAAGAAAGAAAGAAAGAAAGAAAGAAAGAAAGAAAGAAAGAAAGAAAGAAAGAAAGAAAGAAAGAAAGAAAGAAAGAAAGAAGAAAGAAAGAAAGAAAGAAGAAAGAAAGAAAGAAAGAAGAAAGAAAGAAAGAAAGAAAGAAAGAAGAAAGAAAGAAAGAAAGAAAGAAAGAAAGAAAGAAAGAAAGAAAGAAAGAAAGAAAGAAAGAAAGAAAGAAAGAAAGAAAGAAAGAAAGAAAGAAAGAAAGAAAGAAAGAAAGAAGAAAGAAAGAAAGAAAGAAAGAAAGAAAGAAAGAAAGAAAAGAAAGAAAAGAAAGAAAGAAGGAAAGAAAGAAAGAAAGAAAGAAAGAAAGAAAGAAAGAAAGAAAGAAAGAAAGAAAGAAAGAAAGAAAGAAAGAAAGAAAGAAAGAAAGAAAAGAAAAGAAAAGAAATGTCTCATCTCTACAACTAAATTTTATCAAACTACCAGGCCACAAACTGTTCCAGAACTGTAGATTCTGGACTAAGCAGCCACATGCAGTAGATGACACCTCAAAATTTAATGATGTCAGTCCATAGGATTTCAACAAATCTGATAGAAGACCACCAAGTTCAAAAAGCCTAAACAATGACACAAAAGGCTTAACTCGCCCAAGTAACTCCTTTAGAAATCTGACAGTTAGCACACAAATTGACCTTTGTGTAAGTAATATGAAGTCAATTTGTTTGGGCCTACTATGGGGACAGGCTCAGGTGGTGGGTGGGAAACTTGGGTCATTGGTGAAGGGAAGGCCACATTGATGGCAGGACTGGTGTTGAAACAGTTAATGCCTGCCAACTTGGTAAATCCTGGTGCTCTAATTTTCAAAAATTTAACACATAAATAAAGAGCTGGATGGAAAGGCAGCTCTGTATGAGATATCTAATATATAATAAAAACATAAACTGGAATGGAAACAACTTCTCTGTGAAAGACCCCAAAGACAGCATAGAAACCATTCTCCAGATGCCATTTTCTTGCTTTTTTCCTTTCTGAAGTAGGCTCCGGTGATACTTCTCCTCACTGTTGTTCTTGCTATTGTATTTCTTGGGGAAGGAGTACTGGGAACACATAGAGAGCTCACCACACAGTTGAAATGAAATGAGAGGTAACTGATCCAGCCCTCCTTTGTCTGATTAACATCTGCATCACTTCTCACAAACTTTCCAGCCAGCACCACAGATCTCTGGCTCCCAGCTGCCAGCTGAGAAAGGCACCTAGCTGAATTTATATATATACGCTGAGGCAAACACAGCATCAGGACTAACAAAGGGACGGAAACATAAGTCCAGTCCTGTATTGTTTAAGCAGAGTATTGTTCTCTGCATTGAAGCTGGTACAGGAGACTGGAATGTGGCTTCGACTGGACATTTCCTTCTTCCTCAGTTCCTCCCTTGCCAATAACTGCCTCCTTAGAGTCAGATCTGCTCAGCTACCTCAAGGCAACTCTATTTCCTTCTGTTACTATCAAGGACATGCAGACCCTTCGGGGGCTTTACAAGGCCTCCTCAGACTCGTTCCCAAGCACAGTTCCTAGATACCTTGAGAACACTGAATGGATCATCACTAGCTTCTTTGCAAAACAGAAAGGTGAAGGGGTTGGAGGAGGGAAGCTTTCTAGGATAGTAGGCACCAGTGGCCTGGAAATCACTTAGCACTGAAACTCAGAGGAAGCAGGAGAGAGATAGGGACAGAATTTCAAAGCAGGCTGAAGCAGTTTTCTGAGGCATAATGGATAAGAGGAAGCTGCTCCCTGGAAAAGGAAAAAGCTACTAAATTCTGCAGGAAGCTTTCTGGGAGCCTGGATGTTTCACTGACAGGAATTCCTATCAGCACCACTTTTCATGAGAAAAGATTAAATGTTTTTTGAATGCCTACTAACCCCCAAGACAGGGCTCTGGAATATGGAGATGTGAATATATAAGTGGGTATATGGGACTTCCAGGCCTTAGTCATGTTGGAAGAAGCCCTTGGTACCACCAATTCTCACTTCTTCTTTCTGCCAGGAATGACTCATGCCCAGGTTGAATGTCCCAGGTTCAACTCCATAGAATTCTAGGTAATGCCATCTTGCACATCAGTGGTACTTCAACTATCCTGGCTGGGGCCCCACGTGCTACTTCCTGTCAATGTCAAGAGTAACTAGGGAGGGGCGGAGAGATAGCATAGAGGTAAGGCCTTGCATGCAGAAGGTTGGTGGTTCGAACCCTGGCGTCCCATAAGGTCCCCCGAGCCTGCCAGGAGCGATTTCTGAGCGTAGAGCCAGGAGTAACCCCTGAGCGCTGCTGGGTGTGACTCAAAAACAAAATACAAAAAAGAAAAAAAAAGAGTAACTCTGGGACTGAGCTGCACAGACTAAAGATATATCCCAGAGCTGGAGAGAAAGGGTGTTTGCCTTGCACAGCCTTTGCACACACAAAGTTAACTCAGGTTCAAGACCCAGGATCTCATATGGTCCCCCAGCACCACCAGGAGTAATCCCTAAGCATTGTCAGGAATGGCCTCCAAACGAAACAAAACATATCACACACCCCAAGCATGTCTCAGAAGAAACTTTTACGACCGAAAGGAATGGAATTTACCCAAAGCCACTGAGTTGGGTTTCAGTACCTACTACTATTTCAAAAAGAATATTCCAGGGGGTCATTCTTAGCACAGAGCTAATGAACGAGGACCCCTTGCTATACAAGGTACCATTTCTACAGAAACCAGGAAGCCCACAAGCCAGCTTGGGGCCCTAGCAGCTAACACTGTTGCTAGGGTGGCCAGAAACTTCCCTTTGGGGGGGCCTATCCCCACTTCTTCTCGGAGCTCTGGCCCTAGCTTCTGCTGAGAATCTGCAACTCCCAGGTTCAAGAAGAAAGTTGTCAGACACAGATGGGGCTTTGTTCTAAATGTGTTCACAACTGCCTCCTCATTTCCTGAGGGACTCTGCTTCAGAAACCAGCAGGGAAAGAGGCGCAAGTCTAAGTCCCCTGTGCTGCAGCCCTGGCACGGGGGCAGGAAGATGTGTCCCTGCCAACAGGAAACCCCAGCCCTATTATGCCACATGAGGAAGGAGACTTGAGCTGTGGCCTGGGGCCCTGCCAAGATCTAGAGATTACAAGAGATTCTACTCATGGTCTCAGAACTGAGCTGAGCTGCAACCTGGGCAAAGCAAAGGCTGATACTGAACAAATAACACATAAGGAGACCGGAGTCATAGTACAATTGTGGAGGGAGCACTTGCATTATATGCGGCAGACCCAGTTTCAATCCCCAGCACCCTATGTGAGTTTGCCAGGAGTGATTCCTGAGTGAAGAGCCAGGAGTAAACCCTGAGCACCATCAGGTGTGGAAAGAAAAGAAAAGAAAAGAAAAGAAAAGAAAAGAAAAGAAAAGAAAAGAAAAGAAAAGAAAAGAAAAGAAAAGAAAAGAAAAGAAAAGAAAGGGAAGGGAAGGGAAGGAGAAAGGAGAAAGAAAGAAAGAAAGAAAGAAAGAAAGAAAGAAAGAAAGAAAGAAAGAAAGAAAGAAAGAAAGAAAGAGAGAGAGAGAGAGAGAGAGAGAGAGAGAGAAAGAAAGAGAGAAAGAAAGAAAGAGAGAAAGAAAGAAAGAGAGAAAGAAAGAAAGAAAGAAAGAAAGAAAGAAAGAAAGAAAGAAAGAAAGAAAGAAAGAAAGAAAGAAAGAAAGAAAGAAAGAAAGAAAGAAAGAAAGAAAGAGGGGCCGGGCGGTGGCGCTGGAGGTAAGGTGCCTGCCTTACCTGCGCTAGCCTAGGAGACGGACCGCGGTTCGATCCCCCGGCGTCCCATATGGTCCCCCAAGCCAGGAGCGACTTCTGAGCGCATATAGCCAGGAGTAACCCCTGAGCGTCACCGGGTGTGGCCCAAAAAACCAAAAGAAAGAAAGAAAGAAAGAAAGAAAGAAAGAAAGAAAGAAAGAAAGAAAGAAAGAAAGAAAGAAAGAAAGAAAGAAAGAAAGAAAGAAAGAAAGAAAGAAAGAAAGAAAGAAAGAAAGAAAGAGAGAGAGAGAGAGAGAGAGAGAGAGAGGGAGGGAGGGAGGGAGGGGGGGGGGAGGGAGGGAGGGGGGGAGGGAGGGGGGGGGGGAGGGAAGGGAAGGGAAGGGAAGGGAAGGGAAGGGAAGGGAAGGGAAGGGAAGGGAAGGGAAGGGAAGGGAAGGAAAGGGAACGAAAGGAAAGGAAAGGAAAGGAAAGGAAAGGAAAGGAAAGGAAAGGAAAGGAAAGGAAAGGAAAGGAAAGGAAAGGAAAGGAAAGGAAAGGAAAGGAAAGGAAAGGAAAGGAAAGGAAAGGAAAGGAAAGGAAAGGAAAGGAAAGGAAAGGAAAGGAAAGGAAAAAGGAAAGGAAAGGAAAGGAAAGGAAAGGAAAGCAGAAATAGCACCCACTGCCTGCCATTCCCTCAGCTACTGTATCTGCCTGCATTAATAATGAAAGGCTTGCTTATGGGCCAGAAATGCCTTCTCTCCAAACTGTTCACCCCATTCCATTGACCCTCACAACCCTCTTCATTCCCATTCCTACTCAGAGTGTCCTAGACCTCAGGAGCCCAAACTCAACCATAACCAAAGGACCTGAAGGTCAGGTACAATGAGAATGTTTATCCCTTTCTCAGCTTTATACTGGATGATGAAGAAAAGGCTTGGCACTCTTCTTACATCAAAATAATATTGGGGTGGGCAGGGAAGAAGAAGGTATTTGAGAAAGAGCTTGGCTTGCTCTGCTTGAGGTAGTAGCAAAGGTCTTAATCCAAGGAAGTCTTCAGCTGCCAGAACCACCACAGAACATCCCAGGGTGAAGCTAATCATAAAATTCAAAATGGGATAACTGCAGCCTTGATGAGTGCTTACTATGGGCTTAGTGTCTTTTACCTGCTTGGAGCCATTTAATCCCACAATTACCCCAGGAAGAAAGAAACCTTAATATCCCATTCTTCAGATGAAGCAATTGAGGCACCAGGAAGCAAAGTGCCTTGTTTAGTGACACACTGGCTAGATCCTGATTACTTCAGCTCCTCCTGGGATGTGGGGGGGGGGGGGGAGAGAGAGAGAAGGAGCTTTTAGCAAAAAATAAATAAATAAATAAATAAACAAGCAAAAAACATCTGAAAAGCCATTTTCTAGAAATGAGTAGTTTTCTCACATTTGGGCATCAGAATTTGCTCCTGGGCTCATTCCATGTAGACAACAGTGCTCATAAAGTGTGGGTCTCTTCCCCCAGTTTCTAAGTCATTACTTCTGAGAACAATCTGAGAATGTATATACTTGACCAGAACACAGTCACAAGGCTTTGGGAACTGTGGCTTATTCCTTGCAGAGGGGAAGGCTTGATTTCTCTCATTTTATAGAAGAGGAAATAGAAAGTACCAGAGGTAAAGCATCTCGTCCCAGATCATAGAACTGACAGGAAACAAGTGCTCCATCGTTCCCCAGAGCAACTGGACAAGAGCAAGTCCACACATAGGCAGACCCTAGGAGACTGAGTGAGGGACAGGACAGGAAAACAAGATTGGACAAGGCCACCAGCACACAGGGTGTCCAGAAGGAGAACCTCTCCCAGGACCACACATATGTTGCACTATCACAGAGTAGTAGCAAGCTCTCAGGCACATCTTTCACCCACTGTCTAAAGAACAAGCTGCCCCATGATACTCATGGCTTCACAATCTGTCCTCACCTCAGAAAAAGTCTACAGGGGCCGGGCAGTGGCGCTAAAGGTAAGGTGCCTGCCTTGCCTGCGCTAGCCTTGGACGGACCGCGGTTCGATTCCCCAGTGTCCCATATGGTCCCCCAAGCCAGGAGCAACTTCTGAGCACATAGCCAGGAGTAACCCCTGAGCGTTACCGGGTGTGGCCCAAAAACCAAAAAAAAAAAAAAAAAAAAAAAGTCTACAGACCTAACATATGACAGGAACATAGAAGGAGGCAAGTAAAAGGGTCCTGCTGACAGGTCACTTCAGTCCCTCTCCAGGAGGAAGCTCTGGCCTGGACCACGCAGCAGAAGAAGAAATGAGGTTCAGCAAGGCCAATATGAGATTACTCTTCAAGCAGCTTCGTCTGAGAAGTCTGCTTTTTTCACAGCTATCTGGTCCCCCGGTGCAGCCATTCCTCTCCAAGCCTCTGCATAGAGTTGAAATCTGAGGAAATGGTCCTGGGATTTTTGCCAGAAAAACCTGTCTCCCTCCCCAACATAAGCACTAGGGCTCAGGGATATGAGAGGGGTTACTGAGTAACCTGGAAAGACACCATGAATCCCCAGGACAATGACACAAGCACACCCTGAGGCAGAGTAACTTATTTATTGGGAAGGCTCCATCAGTGTACAAGTGTTTTGACCTTCTAAATGGAAGGGTTTTTTTGATTTTGGTTTTGTTTTGTTTTGGGATCACACCCAGCAGTGCTCAGGAGTCACTCCTAGCTCTACTCTCAGAAATTGGCCCTGGCAGGCTTAGGGGACCATATGGGATGCCAGGATTCGAACCACTGTCTTTTTTGCATCTAAGGCAAACGCCCTACTTCTATGCTATCTCTCTGGTCCCTAAATGGAAGTTTAAAAAGAACTCCATGGCCCTCAGCCTCCTACCAGAAAAATAGGAGTAAAAAAAAAAAAAAAAAAAAAAGAAAAGAAAAAGCAGACAGGAAATATAAAGATACGTGTCAATGATACCTCAATTTAAAAAAAAAGTAAAAACTTGGGCCCGGAGAGATAGCACAGCGGTGTTTGCCTTGCAAGCAGCCGATCCAGGACCTAAGGTGGTTGGTTCGAATCCCGGTGTCCCATGTGGTCCCTGTGCCTGCCAGGAGCTATTTCTGAGCAAACAGCCAGGAGTAACCCCTGAGCAACACTGGGTGTGGCCCAAAAACAAAAACAAAAACAAAAGTAAAAACTCAATTTCAAATAAAAAGCTGTATATACATGTGTTGATGTGTGCGTAGGTTGGGGATGTGAATGTTTAAGTACAAGTGTGTGAGAAAGAACGTGTAGAATTGGATGTACACAGGAATGCATGAGGAAGGTATATGTGTGAGGGAGAGTGCATATATAAATATGTGGCCGAGTGTGTAAATATGTGAGTAAATAGGTATTTGTTGTGAGAATGTGTAGGGTGAGTGAGGAAGAGTGAAAAAAGCAGTGTGTGTGTGTGTGTGTGTGTGTGTGTGTGTGTGTGTGTGTGTGTGTGTGTGTGTGTGTGTGTGTGTGTGTGTAGAATTTAGAGTATGGCTCAGAGAAACCAAAGACCCAGAATGCTCTAGGTCTGTTTACAGACACACACACCCCCAGGGAAATATTTGCTATCCTCCTAAAACAACTGCTTCATCACCTCCAACAAGATGGCTTCTGAGGAAGGGAGGTTAGTGACTGTTATGGGAAGAACAGACTGTATGGGAAGGAGAAACTGTCCTGGTATCAGGGTGCCTGCAATGGGAAGGCCCTCCTGGACTAAAATTCAACAGGGATAATGTTTTGACTTGGAGGGGATGGGAAATTGGTGAAAGATCAGTAGCCCTAATCAAACAAACAAGGTTAGAATCACTTGACTTGCATTTCTCAAAATATAGGGAATTTTGGTGTCCCACCTAGGTCAAGAGCAATAAGCTTCCTCCAATACCATAATTACTTGGCTAAAGTGATGACCAGTCTCACAGGAAAGGCCCAAGGCAAGTCACCCTGTGCCACTCACCCCCAACCCCCACCTGCTCACTGTGGGCACCTCAACTCTGAGGAGACGTGCAGGTGAGGAGTGGCCGCCTCCAGACTCGCTTCCTTCCAGCAGGTCTCTCTGTCAGCCACGTTTCCTGTTTACTGACACTCATCTCTGATCTCACATCCTCTTCCTAAAGGGAACCCCAACAGCTCTTCCTTTTTTGGTGCTATAGGCTGAGACGCTGAGCTTTGTGAGCGGAGATGGAGATGGGGAGCGGGGTGGGGATTTCTCTCCTTTCTCCCTGGGGCCAGGACTGGAAACCCCCAAGCTGGGCTATGGCCTCTTCATGGCAAACAGACCCGTTTCTTGTCCTGAGAAGGGTCAGAAGAGACAGCCAGATCCAGTGTTTGGGGGAGCCTTTCTCTAGAGCAGCTGTGAGAGGGACACCCACCTTCCACTCTCCTTCAGTCTCTTCCACACGCTACCAAAATATGCCGAGAAAACTCACCTGCCTCTGTAGGACTCGGCCCTTCCCAGGACCAGGAAGGGAGGCCTGTGTGGCGGTTCCCAGGACTTTCTCAGGAGGCTAAGAGGAAGTTTCCTCCCAAACCACCCTCCTTTGCCTGCCCTGTGACCAGCTGACTGAGCCCTAACCCCCTCCCCCCCCAAAAAAAAAATCAGCACTAGAACTTCTCAAAATGGCCTCTATCAAATTTTTACACTTCCTCAAACTGTCTGGCCATGAAAGCAGCCATTCCAGGAGCTCACTTCACAGAAAACTTGAAGCAGCAGGGTCATAACTAGGTGTCCCGAGACACCATTTTGTGTCTGAGACACCTCTTACCCCATGCACAGGACCCCTGATTACAGCCACACAATCTGATTTCAAGGTGGTTGGTATGGAAGATTCTGGCCCTCCTCTCCCTCAGACCTGACCTGAGATACACACAATGCCTCCTCCACACCCGCCCTTTCATGTACCATGACCCCAGTGTTCCTGTCAAAGACATAAAACCAAATATTACCAAATGTAGGGCTGCCACTCTCTCCAGAGCCCTTGGGGCCTTATGGATTTCACCAGCTAAAGTCCCTGCACCAGCCAGGCTGCCAGTTGGATAGAGCATTTTTCAACCTCTTAGCAGGTCAAGTCCACTTACTGGGTCTGGAACACACAAAAGATATTTGAACCAGAAAGATGGAGTCTCCTCATTTCTGTCCTCAAGGACCTCCGGGTCTTAGCACCTCACTTTCACTAGATTTATGCCTCACTCACTGTCTAGTCATAAGGTTTCAGGAATGAGGATACTCAAGCACAGCTCTCAAATCTAACAATGCACACAGAAAACCCTGAGATAAGACAATTCAGCAATATACAGACAGTTGCCAAAGACCAACAAGCCACCCTGGGGCCCACCTTGCCCAGCCCCTGGCCACCCACTTTGTTCTGCCCAGTTAACATGGAGGTCAGACCATGACCCCCATCCCAGGGGCTGGCGATAGGACAGGAAGGACTCCATGACCCCACTGGAAATAAGATTACCAGAAACTAAATATCACAGCTCTCTCCCAGGGCTTTCTCCTTCTTCCTTTTGTTCTTTTGTTTATTTATATATGTATATATGTGTGTGGTATATATATATGTATATATATCTGAAAGCAAAAATGATACACAGAAGAATAACTATTGAACAATTCCACTTCAATGAGATAGCTAGATTAGGCAAATTGATAGCCACAGAATAGAGGTTACCAGGAAGGGTTGGGATACAGGGAGTGCATGTATATTTAGTGCTTCAGGAGTTCAGAGAATGAGATGAGAAGTTCTGGAACTCGACCCTTGTGAATACACTTAATGCTATTCCTATGACTAAATGTTTGCTTTCCCTACCCAAATTCAGGGACTGGAATTCTAGCCCCACCTAGGGTAGATCTTTGGGTGGTGATGAGGTCATGAATGAAGGACCATCATGAATGAGCAAGTGTCTCATCAGAGACTCCAGAACCTCTTTCCTTCCATTGTAAAGTTCTTGACAGGAAAAAAGGTCTTCAACCTACAGTGCTGATACTCAGATCTCCAAATCTCTCCCACTCAGAACTATGAGGAACCCACATTTTGCTTGCCTGTAAGTCACACAGTCTGTTTACAGTTGCTTACCCAGACTAAGACAGTCATTGAATTGGGACACAAAAATGGTTAAAAGGGGCCTGTGTGGAGACTGAAGTGATAGTACAGTGGGTATGGCATAGCCTTACACGCAATGGACCAGTGTTGGATCTTTGACATCACATAAGGTCTCCTGAGCACCATTAGGAATAATTTGAGTGTGGTGCCAGGAGTAACCCCTGAGTATTTCTGGGATGTGGCTCAATGGTTAGAGCACAAGCCTTGTATGTGTGAGACCCTGGATTAATTACCAACACTCCACTTTCCCACCCCCTGCACCACAGGTTGGGTGAGGTGGGGGGTCCTAAAAGCAACAACCCTCCAAAAACAGCTAAAAGAATAGATCTTATGTTCTATGTATTTTATCATAACATCAAACAGTACTCAGGGATTACTCCTGGCTTTGTGCTCAATGATAACACCTGGCAGGGCCAAAGGAAGGTGGCATATACGGTGCCAGGGATTGAAACACGTGTAACATAAGTGCCTTATCTGCTGTACTATCTCTCTGGTCTCCATAAGCAATATATTAAATATGAAAATTAATATCATAATCTTCCTAAATTCTACCAAAGTAATCAATCTTGACATTTTGCTATCCGTCCTTTCAGAAACAAAAATAAATAGATAACATATTCTAAAAAAATAATGTATTTTGGGGGGTATGGGATATTCCAATATCTAGACATAACAAAGTGAACAGATTTACTGTCGTTGGTCATTTACTTGTGGTCATGGTGGTTAATATAAACAATGTGCTGTTTATAAACATCTCAGGCACATATTTTCTACAAATATCAATTACATTTTTAGGATAAGCATTCCAACTGGTGTAATTGTCTAGTCAAAAAATCCGTTGGAAACAGTAAAATCCATACCGAGGATGCTGAATTTTGCCATTTAAAACTCATTCTATATGTGGACTTGAATTTTGCCATATAAAACTCGTTCTATATGTGGACTTTTCTCAGATTCCATGTTGGTGTCTGTGACAAGACAGTTCAGTCTGGGGACACAGGGACTGTTCTTTCCATAAGAAACTAGCTCCCTCACTGCCACCTACATGCATCCAGCTCAGTCCCAGCAGCTCCACAATTTGAGAACCCTACCCCTAAAGAAATTTGAGAGACCTCTTAGATTCTGCATCTAAGTATGTGCAGGCATCACAAATTGAGGATGTTGCCCCTGGTAAGTACCACTGCTGGAATATTCTGAAAATGTTTGTTGCCTGGCAAGCATGATGCTGAGTGACCACCACAACCAGGTATGCATGCAACTACCTTGTCACCATTAAAAGTAATAATAGGGGCCAGAGAGATAGCATGGAGGTTGGGCATTCGCCTTGCATGCAGAAGAACAGTGGTTCGAATCCCGGCATTCCATATGGTCCCCTGAGCCTGCCAGGAGCGATTTCTGAGCATGGAGCCAGGAGTAACCCCTGAGCACTGCCAGGTGTGACCCCAAAACCAAAAAAAAAAACAGAGTAATAATAAAAGTGTAAAGGGAAGAGATATGAGATATTAAAAAAAAAGAAGAAGAACAAAAAAGAAACTAGCTCCTCCCTCTCCACCCGCAGGCCTTCTTTGGAGCTGTATCATGTCAGTATCATGAAATGAAACTCATTTTTTTAGTGCTCATGGGACTCAGGAGCTACTTTCAGATGGTCCCTGGGAAAAACCATGAAATGATGGGTCTTCATCCCAGGTCTCCAGCACACAAATCCTGTCCCATAGCCCTTTGAACTACTTCCCCAGCCCCTAGAAGCAGAATCTTGCTGAGTAACTACTGAATCCCCCCCTTATCACAGCAAAGACTACATACAGCCTAGATCTCTTGACTGCTCTGTGCTAGCTGCCCCATGATGGTCAACTTCAGTATGAACACACCAAAGGTTTTATTTTGTTGAAGATTTTGTTCCTCTATGGACAAAAAAAGAAGGCAGTGGCAGTGGTCTCTTCCCAGCAAGGACCAGAAAAGACCTTTGTAGTCATCCAATCCTAGTTCCCTGAAGTCCCAATAATTTTTAGCACAAACATGGTGATGAGTAGAACCATCAGTGAAACCCAGAATTTTGTGATTCAGTGGGCAGACCTTGAATACACCCCACATTTTGGATGTCTGGGATCATTTTGATCCTCCTCAACCCTGAGCAATATTAGATAGTAAGATCACTGAGATCAAATTGGAGCCAGATCCTAATCATCAGCTCCTAACTTTCCGGGCCTCCTGGTACATCTTTTCTCAAGTGGGGAGTTCAGTGATACTCAGAAGCCTAAAATATTTACACTATAAAAATCACCAACTACCACAAGAAAGCCTCCTCACTGCTTCCTTTGAGAGCCAGCTGTAAGTATGCATCAGTCCATCACCAATTCCCTTCTAGTTTTGTATTTAATGTCTGTTAATGTTTGTTTGTTTGTTTGTGGGCCACTATGGATTATGCTCAGGGTTCACTCCTGGCTCTGTGCTCAGAAATCGTTCCTGGCATATTCAGGGATTAAACCCCAGTCTGTCACAGGTCTGCAGCATGCAAAACAAATGCCCTATTGCTATGCCCCAATTCTCTGTTAACTTTTTAAAATTAATTTTGGAGTTATAACACTCTTAGTAATGCTTTTTCATGAGCATAATTCTTTTTTTTTTTTTTTTTTTTTTTTTGGTTTTTGGGCCACACCCGGCAGTGCTCAGGGGTTACTCCTGGCTGCCTGCTCAGAAATAGCTCCTGGCAGGCACGGGGGACCATATGGGACACCAGGATTCGAACCAACCACCCTTGGTCCTGGATCGGCTGCTTGCAAGGCAAACGCCGCTGTGCTATCTCTCCGGGCCCTCATGAGCATAATTCTAACATCACCCCCATTACGAGTGTACCTATCTTTCTCCCCCAAGGACGACATCCTAATTTCTTCCTACCACAACCCTCCACCCATACAGGCATATACACCGGCTCAATTGTCTTCCCTATCATTTTGCCTTGGAATCTTCACAACAACCTCATTGTGTATCTTTTATGTATCCCACATATGAGACAGATTATTTTGTACCTATCCCTTTCTTTCTGAATTCACTCAGCATGATCTCTTCTAGTTCCATCTATGTGGCTACAAATTAAGTGATTTGTATTCTTTCTTAGAGCTGCATAGTTTTCTACTGTGTATAAATAGTGCCACTCGTGCAAAGCATCATGTGCAAAGCATCATCGCCTTCCCCCAAGCATTTTGCTCTCCCTGATCCACTTCAAAGCTATCATTGCCCTTTCTGTTTTTTTTTTTTTTTTGGTTTTTGGGCCACACCCGTTTGATGCTCAGGGGTTACTCCTGGCTATGTGCTCAGAAATCGCCCCTGGCTTGGGGGGACCATGTGGGACGCCGGGGGATCGAACCGCGGTCCTGATCCTTGGCTAGCGCTTGCAAGGCAGACACCTTACCTCCAGCGCCACCTACCCGGCCCGCCCTTTCTGTTTAACCACAAGCAGCTTCTTGAGCACTTGCCGACTGTCTGAGCACCAATCACAATATCCCTGTGGAGACATCCTCCTTTCCATCTCCTGGCTGAGGAAACTGGATAGCATGGAGGTAAGGCATTTGCCTTGCATGCAGAAGGTCAGTGGTTCAAATCCCAGCATCCCATATGGTCCCCTGAGCCTGCCAGGGGCAATTTCTGAGCATAGAGCCAGGAGTAACCCCTGAGTACTGCTGTGTGACCCAAAAACCAAAAAAAAAAAAAAAGGAAACTGGGACTAGGTGACTTTTTAGCTACCGACTAAAACCTCTCTACTTGGCTTCCCACAGAAGTTGGCTCTAAGACCTAAGATAAGTGTTCAAGTGCAAGTAGAAGGGGAATAGACTGGGGCCGGCGAGGTGGCGCTAGAGGTAAGGTATCTGCCTTGCAAGCGCTAGCCAAGGAAGGACCGCAGTTTGATCCCCCAGAGTGCCATTTGGTTCCCCCAAGCCAGGGGCAATTTCTGAGCTCTTAGCCAGGAGTAACCCCTGAGCATCAAACAGGTGTGCCCTCCCTCCACAAAAAAAGAAGGGGAATAGGCTGGAGAGATAGAACAGCAGTAAGGCATCTCTGCCTTGCATGCAGCCGATCCAGGACAAACGGTGGTTCGAATCCCGGCATCCCATATGGTTCCCTGTGCCTGCCAGGAGCGATTTCTGAGCACAGAGCCAGGAGTGACCCCTGAGCATCGTCGGGTGTGACCAAAAAAAAGGGGGGGGGAGTGGGAAGAGAAGTGGAAAGTGGAGAAGGGAAAAAAACAGTCAGTGAAGGGCACAGGTTACAACTGCGAGCAGCTGAGATCAGGGCAAAATCTCAGACTGGGTCCCAAAGTTACCCCATGGATTAGGCAAGAGCAGAGGTAGGTACATATGCTCCATCAGTAACGGGCTGAAACCAGGGATGGTGGGAAAGATGCTGCCCGAAATGTTGTATCCCCCAATATTACAACTGGAAACTGGGGCACTTGGCATCCTGTGCCCAACTTTTTTATTCAAAGAAACGAGTGACCAACCATCAAAAATACACTGCTTATCAAATGAACCTAAAGAACTTTGGGTTGCCATGATCAAGGAAAGCACAAAGTGCCATTTTGTCAAATGTCACCAATGCCCCTTCCTGTCCAATAGGACAGGGAGTTTGATCCCCAGCACCACAGATGATCCCCAGAGCCCTGCCAGGAGTGATCCCAGAGTACAGAGCCAGAAGTAAGTCCTGAGCACCAGTAGGTGCTCCCTGGCCCCCAAAATGTTACCAATGTTTAAGTCCTTCCAGGTCACTCTGCTCATCCTGTGGGAACTGCCTAGAGGCCCTTCTACCCTCCCCTCTCCCCCACCAATTCCTAGTTCGACCACTATTGCCCAGGGCATGAGTTCTGCCACTTCAAGCTGCATCAACCTATGATTACAGGCTAGTCTATGATGATTAAGATGACCCCCTAGAAGCCTCCAACCCAGGTTGGGATGCTGCTTATTGTGCTTTTTGCCCAGCCCTGCCCCCACCCCCCACAGCCACATGCAACCCATAATCACAGGGCTGCATGGCTTGGCCAGTTTCAGGACTTGTTTGAAGCTCTTAGGATGGGGCAGGGACATGTTTAACCAGGACCTAGTGTGGAGGTTTCATAAGTAGCACTGACCATAAGAAGCACAGGAGAGGTCAGGAGAGGGCCAGAGAATAGTCTCAGCTACAGCCACAAGACAGACTGTTCTGACCCAGGAGGACAGCTGAGGCCTGCCCAGTTTCTCACTGGTAGGGAGCAAGAGGGAGACATAGCACCCGAGGGCTGATCTTGGGTTCCCCTCATTGTATTTTCCAGCTTCTCCCAGCAATTCTCTAGCAATCAGGGCCTGCACACCCCACTTCCTGTCCTGCTTAAGGACCCCAGAATCTCACCAGAGAGGAATGAGGTATTCATCAGACTGGGGTCCCTTAGTGCATTAGCAACAGGCCTCCCGTTCTGGCAACTTTAATAGACCAGCCCTTGGCACCCCAGCAGAGGTGCCAAGACATCCTGGGCGCCCCTCCAGCCTGCACTCAGTTATTCGTAAGCAGCTCACGCATGAAGGCAGACACAGAACTGGATTCTGGTGTACCAGGAAGCAAACCCAGCAATCAGAGCAAAATGCAAAGGAAAGGGAAGCTGAGAAATAGGAAGCATGAGAGTGGGTCATCGGGCAGCCCTGGCCAACTCCTCCGAAAACAGACTAGAGAGCCCCCCAACACAGAAGCTAAGTAGAAATACAGAAAGATGGGCTTTAGCACCCCAAGTCAGAAGAAGGCCTCTTTCAGAAAGAGGGTTCAGCCAAACAGGGGCTGAGTATGTACTCAATCAGGTGCATGGAACAAGCCTCCTGTGCCTAGAAAAGATCACTTAGGAGCCCATTGTCCCCAGACTCATCTATGTTTGGCTCCCCTCACAAGTCCTTCACCATTCCAGCCAGATTCCCAAAGCATAGAAAAGAAGGTAGAAGAGCTTCATTGTGTCCGTGCTGGATCCCAAAGATGATCCTGCCTCCTGAACAGCTCTCTCTGCCTGAGGAGAAAGTTCACCTACCAGACACTCCAGCAAATCCCCAGCCCACTCACCCAGGGGTGCTGACTTCAGCTCCCTCCTAAGAACAACGTTCTGCCCAAACTACCCCCATTCTCCGTGTTCAGTCCTCAACAGACAGCATTTTCTAGCCCCAAAGGTTCACTGGGACTCTTGACTCCCAAGCACCAGTAGCTGCTGGGGCCCATAAGTAAGGGCCCAATTTATAGAATCTCTGGGCTCAGACCCCATGCTACACAGGAAGGAAGGAAGAAGGAGGGAGGGACGGAAGGAAGGAAGGAAGGAAGGAAGGAAGGAAGGAAGGAAGGAAGGAAGGAAGGAAGGAAGGAAGGAAGAGAAAGAAAGAAAGAAAGAAAGAAAGAAAGAAAGAAAGAAAGAAAGAAAGAAAGAAAGAAAGAAAGAAAGAAAGAAAGAAAGAAAGAAAGAAAGAAAGAAAGAAAGAAAGAAAGAAAGAAAGAGGGAGGGAGGGAGGGAGGGAGGCCCGGAGAGATAGCACAGCAGAAAGAAGGAAGGAAGGAAGGAAGGAAGGAAGGAAGGAAGGAAGGAAGGAAGGAAGGAAGGAAGGAAGGAAGGAAGGAAGGAAAGGAGAGAGGGAGGGAGGGAGAGAGAGAGGGAGGGAGGAAGGAGATAGGAGGGAAGGAAGATTGGAGGGAAAGAAGGAAGTTAGGAGGGAAAGAAGGAAGATTAGGAGGGAAGGAAGGAGGGAAGGAAGGAGATAGGAGGGAAGGAAGAAGGAAGACAGGAGGGAGGGAAGGAAGGAAGGAAAGGAAAGGAAAAAGGGAGAGAAGGAAGGAGAAAAGGAAGGAAGGAAGGCAGGAACTCTTCAAACAATGCAGAGTATCCCAGCCAGAAGTTCCTTGGATCTTCAGCCCTGGCACAAGTTGCCATTGAGTAAATGTGCCCGGCTGAGGAAAACAGCCAACCCTAGACTGTCCCCCCAGACACTCTGGAAAGGCCTTGCAGCACCTCCCTGAAGGAGTTATTGTTCCTCATTCTTTCCCCCATAGTAGTAAGACCGACAGACAGACAGACAGGCAGGCAGGCCGGTGACAGGCACCGGTTGGGTCTGCTACGAGTCTCGGTTGGTCAGTCGGTCGGGTGGGCCCATTGGGGCGCCCATTCATTCGCCACGCGCAGGTAGGTACTTACTCCTCGGGGTCCTTCTGGCTGGCCAGAGCCGAACTGTCCCGTTCTGTCGTTCTAGGGTTCGGGGTGCCCGACACCTGGGGACAAAGGACGTGGTAGCAGCCAGGATCAGGGGGGCCCCCAGCTAGCTGGCCCCCGAACCCCTGCAGCCGCTGTGCTCTCTGCAAAATGCAGAAGTGACAGATCCGCCCGGCTGCCCGCCTCTGGGGCCAGACCTGGCGCCTGGCGCACCCCAACCCTCGCAAGCCCGCTGGAGCTCAGCTCCGCACCTGCCGCGGTCCAGGGGGGACCCCGGGATCAGGCGGGGGAGCAGGCGGGGAGCCCCAACTTGGGCCCGCCCAAGACAGAAGGTTCGGGCGGCCAAGTGCGAATCCCCGGGCCCCCCTCGAACTAGGGGTGGCCCACAGAGCGCCCCCCGACCCTTTGCCAGCCCCTACCCGGCCCGCCGCTCCTCTCCCCGGCTTCGATCTCCATCGCGCACCCCATCCTCGCCCCTTCTCTTCTGCCCTCCCCGGGGCGGGCCTCTCCCCTCCTTCCCTCCCAGACAAAGCTGCGGCCGCCCCGCCCCGAGACGCCCCGCAACGCCCCTCCAGCCTTGGGGGCGGCCTCCTCCGGGCAGGGGACGGCTGGGAGGGCGGAGGAGCTGGGCATCTCCCCTCTCCGAAAGGGGTGCATGTCGATGGACACTCCCCGGGAACACTCTGAATGCTCCCACCTACCTCGAGCACCCCCAGATTTCCCAGCCTGAGCAGGAGATGGGAATTGGCTCTCTCTCTCTCTCTCTCTCTCTCTCCCTCTCTCCTCTTTTTCTCTCTCCTCTCTCTCTCTGTCTCTCTCTGTCTCTGTCTCTCCTCTTTCTCTCTCTCATCTCTCTGTCCCTCTCTCCTCTTTTTCTCTCTCTCTCCTCTCTCCTCTCTGTCTCTGTCTCTGTCTCTCTCTCCTCTTTCTCTCTCCTCTCTCTCTCCTCTCTCTGTCCCTCTCTCCTCTTTTTTTTCTCTCTCTCTTCTCTCTCCTCTCTCTCTCTCTGTCTCTGTCTCTCTCTCTCTCTCCTCTTTCTCTCTCTCCTCTCTCTCCTCTCTCTCTCCCTCTCTCCTCTTTTTTTCCTGCCTATTCCAAAGAGTTTACACTGAGCAGTGAAGCTCAGCAAGGTTCCTCGGACCCGAGTCCAAGTCAGTGCCCAGGACAACAGGACTCCAGGGAGGGACCGACGTGACAGTCATGCCAAGGAGCCAAGTTTCTTTGTCCGCCTCCCACTCCCCCTCCTTAGCCATTCATTCCTGCAGCTCCAGCTTCAGCACAGCTGCCCGCCCTGCCCTTCTGTGTCCCCTCCTTCTCGGAATATTCCTGCCGCACCCCTCACACACGCTGCCTGCCCAGTGGGTCCCCCAGGTCACAGCACCAGGGTGGAAAGAGGGAGGCCTAAATGGTTAACAGGGAGTCAGCCTGGATCTGGGTTCTCTGCCCATCCCTCCTGGAAGCCAACATTCTTCACTAAATTCATTGTTTGGATCGTGGAATGTGTCTCCCATAGAAACAATGTTGGAACTGGTGATCTGCTTCCCAGGCTAGCCACAAAAGTCTTTTGAACCCAAAATGCAGCTGTGGGGTGGGGGTTGGAAAACCATCAGCTCCCCCAGAACAAGCAGGCCACTGATCAGTTTATCCGTTCTGGGAGGAAAAACCTCCTGGTTCCTCCCCGTTGAGGAATAAACTAGTGTTCCTTTCCATCCCCAACCAGCACCCCCACTTGGGGCCAGAGCTCCAGCTCTGTGGAGCTCCTTTCTTGACAGGTAACAGAAACACCCTGGGGAATGGATGATGAGGACCTGGGGGAATCCCTATAATCTCAGAGACCGGAAAGTACAACTAGCGTAGTAAAAGGAGTCAAACCCAAGCCTGGTGTGGACTCCTGTCACACGGGAACTTTGCTCTGAGGGGCCCAGGCTCTTCTTTCCCCAAAGCCTTGCATGCAGGCATCAGAAAATCCACCTTGCTCCTTACCATGTTTTTTCCTCTCACCACTCATCAAAGAATTCTCACGTTAACTCCTGCATAGCCTCCCAGTCTTAAAAGGGGTTCCCCTGCTCTTTGTGTTTAATATTGAGCCAAACTGACTGTGGATGGCTCAGGGATGTGGAAGGAAGAGAAAGCCTCTGACAGGATTCCTGAAGCGTAGCTAAGTGGGTCAACTACCCATCATTTTCCTTCAACTTCTCTCAAGCACTCCTAAGTCAACTTGTGAATCAATCTGAGAGTTTTACACACAAGCCCACATCCTATTAGATTGCTAGCATCTGAATAATCTTATTTTCCCCCCACATCAACTCTTGTCTCTTTTTTTTTTTTTTTTTGGTTTTCGGGCCACACCCGTTTGATGCTCAGGGGTTACTCCTGGCTAAGCGCTCAGAAATTGCCCCTGGCTTGGGGGGGAACCATATGGGACGCCGGGGGATCGAACCGCGGTCGCGATCTTTCCTTGGCTAGCGCTTGCCTCTAGCGCCACCTCGCCGGCCCCAACTCTTGTCTCTTAAGTAATTAACTTTCCAGTAGCAAACACCTGAACTCAATAACAGCTTGACCTTCCCTGTATTGAAGACACATGTGGCCTCCCTTCCATCACTGTGGCAGGAAGCTTCCCAGTTGACTAAATTAGTCTTTAGTCTCATCTCCCAGGAGAACAGCTCATTGGCCCAGCTTAGGTCAGGTGACCATTCGGAGGCCCAATCAGCTAGTGCGAAGATAGGCTCACGTTGTCCAACCTGGGCTGCCAGGAATTCTAGTGATAGTCTAGTTATAATCTAGCTGTAATCTCCATCTAGCTATAGTCTCCATAATAAATTGACTTATCAGCTTAACACAAAACCATCTTCCTTTCTTTCTTTTTATCTCTTTTATGGTGTCAGCGATTAAATCCAGGACCTTGCATAGACAGGTAAGCTCTATCTGAGAATATCTTCTTTCTTTCTCCAAATTACATCATCACCTGCACACCTCCGATGAAAACAACGTGTCACATCTATTATCTCGATAAAGCTAAGGAGGGAAAGAAACACACATACCAAAAAGAAAAAAAAAACTAATTTTACTACCTGGGGGAAAAGAGCAGGGTACAGGAGTCCTAACTGGAAGGTGAGTTACTTGTTGGATCAGGGTCTGAAGTTCCCTGGATTTGCTTCTGAGCTTAGGAGAGCTGCCTCTGATACTCTGCATTCAACACCTTCCCCTTCCCAAAGTAGCAGAGAGTTATTCTCAGAGCCCGGAAGTCTGAGGGAGCTGAGAAATTTAGATTCACAGGCCTGTAAATCTAAAGACCATGACCCTATTTTTGTTCTCAAAAATGAGAAGTAGGGTGGTCCTTTGAGCCTTGGTCACAGAACTTGCCAAGCTTATCTCTCAGGAACAAGATGATATGAATGAAATGAGCCCACTTGATCTCATTTAATCCAGAGCTCAGTGGCAGAACATTTGATGAGAAGGCCACCTATTTCCATTCCCAGCACCAGCCCAGGTGCCACGTGCAGTCCAGACGATGCTGTTATTAGCATCTCATGTGTCACAGCAAGTGTATGATCGCCAGCCTGTCACAACGAAGTATGCCACCTCTTCACCTACCCACAGCAGCAATAATGGGAAGGAAAGGCAGTGGGACGTGGCAGGAGAAGAGAATCCACTTTATCTACCACTGAGGACTTCCCATAGTTGCTAAAAAAGTGGGCTTTTATTCAAAATGAAAAAGTTGACTGAAGTTCTTATAATGTTATCTATGTAGAATCAGATGAGGAGCTGGAGAATAGAGTACTTGACTTGCACAACACTGACCTGAGGAAGATCTCTGTGATTCCTGAGACAGAGCCAGGAGTAAGGCCTGAGCATTGCCAGGCGTAGCCCAAAAGCAAAAACAAAACAAAACAGATGTGTGAGTGTCAGGCTCCAGAGAAATGGCCTGGCTTCCAAAGTTGGTGCCCTTCAAAGACGGACTGGTGAGAGGAGAAGTAAGGATTGAAAGAGATAGCTCGGGGCGCCAGAGAGATAGCATGAAGGCAGGGCATTTGCCTTGCATGCAGAAGGACGGTGTTTCGAATCTGGCATCCCATATGGTTCCCCGAGCCTGCCAGGAGCAATTTCTGAGCGAGCCAGGAAGAACCCCTGAGCGCTGCTGGGTGTGACCCAGAAACCAAAAAAAAAGAAAGATAGCTCAAGGTCCCCTAAGCACACTAGGAGTACCAAGAATTCCCGAGTACAAAGCCAAGCATAACCTCTGAGAATTGCCTAATGTAACCCCCAAATAAAAACAAACAAACAAAAACACACATTTAAAAAAAAAAAAAAGCCCAAAGAGATAGCTCAATGAGCTGAGCACAGACTTTGGATGCTGAAAGCTTGGGTTTAGTCCTCCGAATAGCAAGGTCCCCTGAGCACCACTGGGAATGATCCCTAGGTAAATAAGCTCAGGCTAGTCCCCATTCCTGCTGGGTGTGGCCCCAAGTTCAGAGTATATAACTTTGACTCATTCATTTCAAACAAATATATGGGCCTGGAGAGACAGCACAGCGGCATTTGCCTTGCAAGCAGCCGATCCAGGACCAAAGGTGGTTGGTTCGAATCCCGGTGTCCCACATGGTCCCCCGTGCCTGCCAGAAGCTATTTCTGAGAAGACAGCCAGGAGTAACCACTGAGCACTGCCAGGTATGGCCCAAAAAAACGAACAAACAAAAAAAAACAAATATGTTTTTTTACATAAAATATGTCTGGCAGAAAACTTCTTTTTTGAGAGGGTGTGGGCCAGGGTGCTCAGGGTTTACTCCTGGCTCTGTACTCAGAAATTACCCCTGACAAGCTCAGGGGAACATATGGATACCAGAAATAGAACCCTGGCCAGCTGCATGCAAGGCAAACACCCTATTGTTGTGCTATTGCTCCAGCCCCTGACAGAGAGCTTTACCTATCGACAAAGTCTCTGGACCATCATCCCTCTAAACAAAGGGTTGATAAATAGAATCTAGTAACTAAACTATTTCCAATTAGATTTCATATAGTTTTCCTCAGAATCCATTCAAGCTGCTTATAACCCCAAGGTTACATTCCATCAAAGCTTTCCTTCCCTTTTGGGATGTATTGAAATTCTAAGTGTACTTGTATTTAATATTAATGTGCAAATGTTCATCTTACACGTTGGATACACATTCAGAAGCATAGTAAAAGATATTTCCTAGATATCTGTGCTATGTGTGGTGCCATAGTGAAAAGTCATGAGAATTGTGAAGCCAAAGGAAGAAAAATGCATTAAACCTTAAGTATAATGCATTAAAATGCATTAAGGACACCACTTGGTAGGCTCTGAAACTGAGACGAAGGGGTGTAAATTCACACCATTTGGTTGCAGAGAAACTGAAGGCATTTGAGCTGGTCTAAGTAAAGAGAGACTGATCTTAAAGAACCAAGTGTAGGGGCCAGAAATATGGATCCAGTAGTTGAGCATAAATCTAGCATGTACAAGGCCTTGGGTTCTCTCCAGCATCACATGCCCCTCCTACCTAGCTCAGGGTCACCAATCCTAGTGGCTCCTAAGTCTGAGAAAGTAACCTCAGACTCCCCAGCACCGCTGGGGATGGCTCCTATAAAATAATAATAATAATAATATCCCAAAGTTTTATTATGATTATCATTAATATCATTATCATATTGGAGGGTTGGGGGCCTATACTTAGGAGCTATTCCTGGCTCTGTGCTCAGGAATGGCCCCTGGCACTACACAGAAGAATGTGGCGCTGGGACTCAAACTAGGATCCTGCTGAAGCAGCCTCATGCAATGCAAGTGGCGAACCTTCTAAGAATTCATAGGCTGCTTGCTAAGGACACAGACATAGAGATGGGTGGAAAACTGGGGACACTGGTGGAAGGAAAGGCACACTAGTAGTGGGATTGGAACATTGAATATTGGAAATAACTTGAACAATTTGGTAAATCACAGTTATAATGAATTTTTTAAATAATTCGTAGGAAGGTAGTTTTTTAAATGTGGGAAACTGTGACTTAGAGAATCTTTCTTTTTCCCCTCTTTCTCCCCTCACCTTTATCCTCACTCCCTTACCCCAAAATCTTCTATTTCCTTCTTCATGTCAGCATACTTGTGACCCCCAGATTTGTATGATTAAGGTCCAATTTTCACATTTCCTCATTGAATGTCTGGGTGGGGAACACAGCTTCTGTGCCCCATACTGTGGCATGTGGCCCACTATATAGTCAGGATTCACTGAAAGGGAAGTGGGATCAGGAAAGGTGGAAGGACAGTGTTTAAATCCAAGGGCTCATTTCAGCCACTCAGCCCCCATCTGAAGTCTCTCCTCTGACTGCCTGGTTCCATGGCAAGGCCTGGGGGCCCCTCTCTATGGGTCTGTGACCCCTGGGTGCCCTGACAGATCCAGAGGCTCTCTGAATATGCTGTGCTTATTTAAGTCCCCCCCGCTCTCTGCTGGCCTGTTCCTCTCATAGCAGCATATAGGTGGTATGAGAGGGTATGTATGTGTGTAAGATAATGCCCAAGAGCATAGTCAGAGACCCCAGAGCTGGGCTATGACACCAGAGAGTTGACCTCAAGGCCCTCTGTCCTTGCGCTTTCTTCCTCCTCCATGTCTGATCTCCGGGAGGAAGGACAGGTCAAGCCCTTATCCAGGTCACTGGCTCCAGCAAAACATGAGACCAACCAGCTAGCTGGAGGTTGTGCTATGCTCTGAGCTTGAGGGGGGTGGGGGGGACAGTCATCATTACATGGCACTCCAAGTGGCCGACATAGAGAGAATCAGAAGAACCAAGATTTATGCCCTGCCATCATGGTCCTTGGGTCCCCCATCATCCCATACTTCTACTTTTTGAGGTTTTTTTTCTTCACACCCAGCTGTGCTCACGAGTTACTCCTGGCTCTGTGCTCAGAATTCGCTCCTGGTAGGCTTGAGAGACCATATAGGATGCTGGAATTCAAATAACCATTGGTCCTGGATCGGCTGCGTTCAAGGCAAATGCCCTACTGCTGTGCTATCTCTTCAGCCCTATACTTCTACTTTTTGTCATTATGACATGACATCAGTCACTTAGCCATTCAACAGACATATGACCATGAAGCAGGCCAGACTCTCTACTTCTTTCCTTATGTGTTGCTGATCTATGTAACAAGAGATGTAAACATAGATTGATGTGGTGCATTAATGGCTTAAATATCAACATCTCTCTCTTTTTTTTCCCTTTATTTTAGCTTTTTCTTTTTTTTCCTTTTTCGTCTTCAACATCTCTCTCTTACACACACACACACACACACACACACACACACACACACACACACACACCTAAGTTCAGGAGAATAGCCTCCTAAAACCTATAGGACACTGGAGAGTGACGGAGAAAGTGGCACTGATTGAAAACATACACAGACTTAGGACATAGCTCCAGAGCTGCTAAATAATGAAGTCAGTGGTTCTGCTGTTTGACCTAGAAAAGGTCAAACTAACACACATGCTTACATATAAACAGGCACACATATATTCTTACACATATTCACAAACGCATAAACCCTTACCCACACCCACTATGCATTGCTCCAGCCCCAAACCTTTTCTTATTTTGATAAAAATCACAAGCAAGATTTTCTCAATGACAAAATAACCTAATTTTTAACACACATACACACACACACACACACACACACACACACACACACACACACCTGGTGACATTAGAACTGTATTTCTAGTAAGCTAGAGAAACTTCTTGTTATACTTGTGAAAAAAATTTTTCTTCTTTATTATCTTATTTTATTTGTTTGTTTTTGCAGGCCATACCCAGAGATGCTCAGGGGTAACTCCTGGATTTGTACTCCGGAATTGTTCCAGGTGATGCCTGAGAACCACATCGGGTTCCAACCTAGGTTAGCCATGTGCAAGTTAAGCACTTTACCAGTGATAATATTGCTCCCACACCAAACTTTTCTTATTTTGATAAAAAGCAAAAACAAGATTTTTTTCAGTGATCCAATAACCTAGAATTTTAAATTCCCTTTAATAAAAATTCAAAGAGGGACCGGAGAGATAGCATGGAGTTAGGGTGTTTGCCTTACATGCAGAAGGACGGTGGTGCAGAAGGACGGTGGTTCGGTCATCCCATATGGTCCCCCGAGCCTGACAGGGGCGATTTCTGAGTGTAGAGCCAGGAGTAACACCTGAGCGCTGCCGGTTGTGACCCAAAAACTAAAAAATAACAAGTATAGTACACAAGGGAAAAAAATATGACATGGAAAAGAGGAGAAACATAAGCCATCAGGGTTCAGGAAAAGAAGTAAAAGAGAAAATTAAAGCAAAGCCACAGGAGAAGGATTAAATAAAGCAGCAAAATTTTTCACAATAGAGAAAATTTAACAAAGACCATGGAAAAGAGACTTGAAAGAAAATGAACCCCAGAAGATTCAGAAGGGCCACAAATTTTAGCACAAAAGAGAGGATAATAATGGAGACTGGGGGTGGGTGGGTGTTGTCAGCTGAGAGTGCACCTGGCCTGCAGGTGGGAGGCTGTGAATTTGATCCCTACACCTCCTCCCTGCTGACAGCACTGCTGCAGGTGTCCCTAGTGCCACAATAAAGAGTGGAATCTCAAGAACACCCCAAATATGTGTGAGCACTATTAACACTGACTGGATGACTCTGGCAAACACTGTATAACCAAGTGTGTAAACACAACAACTCTTGAGTGTTCAACTTCCAATCAGTGTAGTAACAACCAAACAACAAAAAAGGGGAAGGAAAGGTGGAAAATTAAAACAAAACAAAAATAGGGGCCGGAGAGATAGCATGGAGGTAAGGCGTTTGCCTCACAATCAGAAGGCCGGTGGTTCAAATCCCAGAGTCCCATATGATCCCCTGAGCCTGCCAGGAGCGATTTCTGAGTGTAGAGCCAGGAGTAACCCCTGAGTACTGCTGGGTGTGACCCAAAAACCAAAAATAAATAAATAAGTAAGTAAATAAATAAAAACCAACTTTTTTAAAAATGATTAAAAATAAACAAAGAAAGGCCAGAGCAGTGGTGCAAGAGGTAAGGTGTCTGCTTTGTCTGCGCTAGCCTAGGATGCTAGCAGTTCAATCCCACAGCGTCCCATATGGTCCCCCAAGCCAGGAGCGATTTCAGAGTGCATAGCCAGGAGTAGTCCCTGAGCGTCAACAGGTGTAGCCCAAAATCCCCCCCCCCAAATTAATAAGTAAAATAAAATAAAAAAAAGGAAATGGAACAATAGCACAGCACATTGCCAACCCAAGTTCGGTCCTCAGCATCCCATTAGGTCCCCCAAGCCTGCCAGGAGCAATTTCTGAGTAAAGAGCCAGGAGAAACCCGTGTGTGGCCCAACACCCCATCCTAATAGGTGTAGAACGAAAGCAAAAGAAATTCAACAGATATACATTGGCACTCAAAGGCTTAAGTTTCCTCAAACAAAACCTTGAATTTATATATTAAGCAGGTGTTCTATAAGAAATAAATACAATTATGTATTTCTTAAGTTTTTCACCAGAATTAAGAATGAGGTATGTGTGTCAAGAACTTTTGTCCCATTGGTGGTGGGAAATGTTCTCTGGTAAAGGTTGTACATTGTATGACTGTAACTCAATTATGAACAACTTTATCTATGGGGGGGGACCGTATTATGAATAACCTTGTAACCACAGTGTTTAAATTAAAAAAAAGTGTTTAAAGAAATTGTATCCTGGGGTCAGAGAGATAGCACAGCACTTAGGACAGTTGCCTTGTATGCAGCCAACCCAGGCTCAATCCCTGACATTCCATATGGTCCCTCCAAGCCTTCCAGAAGTAATTCCTGAGCATAGAGCCAGGAGTAAGCTCTAAGGACCATTGGGTGTGTCCCAAAAATAAAAATAAAAAAGAATTTTTGCCCCTGTTCTTGTCATTTAACATCTGTCCCCAGTGTTTAAAATAATGCCTGCCATCTAGAGGCCCCAATGAACTGCTAAAGAAATAGACTAATGTATACCAACGTGTCCTAGCACTAATCATATCACCATGTCAAATGGACTGATTTATGCCAATATGTAATGAAAGTATTCTTTTTTTTTTTTTTTTTTGTTTTTGGGCCACACCCGGTGACGCTCAGGGGTTACTCCTGGCTATGCGCTCAGAAGTCGCTCTTGGCTTGGGGGACCATATAGGAAACCGGGGGATCGAACCACGGTCCATCCAAGGCTAGCGCAGGCAAGGCAGGCACCTAACCTCTAGCGCCATCGCTCGGCCCCTAATGAAAGTACTCTTCAGAGACAAAAATGCTATTGTTGTTGCAGCTGCTGCTGCTGTTAATTAATAAAGGTCAAGTCACTCATTTAAAAAAAAATGAGTTGTAGGCTTGCAGGGCTGGAGTGATAGCACAGTGGTTAGGGTGTTTGCCTTGCATGCACCTGAGTCAGGTTTAATCCCTAACATTCCATATGTCCACCGAGCCTGCCAGGAGTTAATTCTGAGTGCAGAATTAGGAGTAACCCCTGAGTACCATCAGGGGTGGCCCAAAACCAACCAAACAAAAAATCAGGTGGAGTGCATGAGAGACAGTGCAGTAGCTATGGTGCTTGCTATACAGATAGCCAATCTAGATCCCAGCCCTAGCACAGGACCAAGTGTAAGCCCTGAGCACATAGGTATGTTCCAAAAACAAAAATTAAATTGATTCTAAATGTTGATCCAGTAACATTCAAAGATAAGAGGACCTGAGGATGAGTGAAAGGCAAGAAAGTTCCTGTAATTCAGGTAAAACACCTCCAGTTTGACCCCCCTCTGCTGCAAACATGAACAACATATGGTCCTGATGGTTCTGCTGTCTGGGACTCCTGGGTGTTGTAACAACAGAGCATATGCTCTTTAGATCATGTACAGGTGTATGTGAGCATGACAACTAAAGATGTGTGAACAAGGGGCTGGAGGGATAGCACAGTGGTAGAGTGTTTGTCTTACATGCAGCCGACCCAGGACAAACTGTGGTTCTGTCTATTTAACTATTTGAAGTTAAACTATTAGAATTATGATAATAAAGCAAAATGCAAACAATTAAGATGTAGAAACAGCTGAAGAGATAGTACGAAACAGAAAGGGTTGGATGTGGCCCACTCAGGTTCAATCCCTGAGCACCAACAGGAGTGATTTCTAAACACAGAGCTGGGAGTAAGCTCTGGGCACTGCTGCGTGTGTCCCCAAAACAACAAAACAAGAACAAAAAAATGTAGAAATAATTAAAACAGTGTGGGCAAAAATTTGCTAGATATCCTGATTTGTTATTATTTTTAGATATGAAATAATGCTGGAGATATAGTACAGTGGGGAGGGTACTTGCCTTGTGTTTTGCTGACCCTGGTTCCATTTCCAGCATCCTGTTGGGTCCCCAAGCATCACTAGGGCATAATTATCAAGTACAAGTAGGGCATTTACCTTGCATGCAGCCGATCCAGGAGAGACCCAGTTCAATTCCTGGCATCCCATATGGGCCCCCAGCCTACCAGGGGGCAATTTCTGAGTGCAGAGCCAGGACTAACCTCTGAGTGCCGATGGGTGTGGCCCAACAACCAACCAATCAATAAATAAATAAAGTTTTTTTTAAAAGATGAAGAAAAATTAGAGCTTTGTTAATGAGTGAGAGAAGTAGAATACCTGTCTTGAATAAAGACAGGGGGTGTGGGAGGAGGGAGGTGGAGGGCATTGGTAGTGGGAATGTTGCACTGATGAAGGAGGGTGTTCCTTTTGTGACTGAAACCCAACTACAGTCATGTTTGTAATCATGGTGTTTAAATAAAGATATTTTTTAGAGGATTGAAAAGTTTTTTATTATTAAAAAACTGTTAAGGATATTATTATTATTATTATTTTTTTTTTTTTTGGTTTTTTTTGGGCCACACCTATTTGATGCTCAGCGGTTACTCCTGGCTATGCGCTCAGAAATCACCCCTGGCTTGGGGGGACCATATGGGATGCCGGGGGATCGAACCGTGGTCCGTCCTACGCTAGCGCTTGCAAGGCAGACACCTTACCTCTAGCGCCACCTTCCCGGCCCAAAGGATATTCTTTTTTTAAAAAAAGCTATCAAAGCATGAAGTAAGATGATTGTCTTGTATGCAGAAGGACGGTGTTTTGAATCCTGGCATTCCATGGGGTCCCCCGAGCCTTCCAGGAGCAATTTCTGAGATTAGATCTAGGAGTAACCCCTGAGCACGGCTGGGTGTGACCCAGAAACCAAAAAAAAAAAAATCTATCAACATAAGAACAAAATTTTGCACGTAGGTATGATGACAGATGTTAACTAGTTGGTCCTATTGATCATTTACAATATATACAAATATGAAAAAAGAAAAAAGAAAAATTAGAGACCAATGCAGATGTGTTTTAGAGTACCCAAGTAATACTGACATAAATAGGTCTACTCAATGGGCTTAGTTAAAACTATATGAGTGTCCCCTAGACACTTGGTGTCTGTGTCTTTGATGTTATTGATCTTTGAGTAACATTGAGGTGAGTTAATGGGATGAGATTGGGGCCATAGTGATAGCATGAAGATGTGTGGTTTTTTTTTTTTTTTTTTTGGTTTTTGGGCCACACCCGGTAACGCTCAGGGGTTACTCCTGGCTATGCGCTCAGAAGTTGCTCCTGGCTTGGGGGACCATATGGGACACCGGGGGATCGAACCACGGTCCGTCCAAGGCTAGCGCAGGCAAGGCAGGCGCACCTTACCTTTAGGGCCACTGCCCGGCCCCATGAAGATGTGTTTTAGAGTACCCAAGTAATACTGAGAGAAATAGGTCTACTCAATGGGCTTAGTTAAAACTGTATGAGTGTCCCCTAGACACTTGGTATCTGTGTCTTTGATATTATTGACCTTTGAGTAACATTGAGGTGGGTTAGTGGGATGAGATTGGGGCCAGAGTGATAGCACAGTGAGTAGGGTGTTTGCCTTGCATGCGGCCACCCTGGGAACTTTGATCACCAGTATTCCATATGGTCCCCTGAGCCTGCCAGGAGTAATTTCTGAGTGCAGAGCCAGGAGTAACTTACACACACACACACACACACACACACACACACACACACACCAAAATATGCCAGCTTCAAGAGAGGTAGGATCCAATAGAAGTATCTCTTTTATCTCTTCTGGTAAAGATTGGTGACAAAAAGATGAAATACATTGTCTGACAATTTAACCGCTATGGGGTAGAGAGATATGTCAGGGTCAAAGCAGATGCCTAGCAGTCCCCAATACCAATGGCCTCCCAGTACCACTGGTTATTAACCTCATAAAAATTGGGAGGATTCTGGGTAGGTAGCACAGATGTAAGGCATTTGCCTTGCATGTAGCCTACCTGAATTTGATCCCTAGCAGCACATAAAATACCCTGAGCCAGTGGTCCTCAAACTATGGCCCATGGGCCATATATTGTATTTGTATCTGTTTTGTTTCTTTATTGCAAAATAAGATCTATGCAGTGTGCATAAGAATTCGTTCATAAGTTTTGTTTTTACTATAATCAGACCCTCCAATGGTCTGAGGGACAGTGAACTGGCCCCCTGTTTAAAAAGTTTGAGGACCCCTGCCTGAGCCCTGTCAGGAGTGATCCCTGAGCACAGAACCAGGAATAAGCCCTGAACACCACCTGATAGTCTCCACCCACTCACCCACTCATAAAAAAGTAAACTTTTTGACTGTTCTTAAGTCCTTTTTGAATTATTTGTTCCCTCTATATTTATTAACTAGCTGGGAAGTTAAACGATAACAACTCTATGGGCTGCAGGGAAAGGAGAGGCAAGATGGTATGAAGTGGGTCAGTTAGCTACTGGAGAGAGCAGAGGGGTTTGGCCTCCTGTTCCTCTTCAGGGTTGAAGCATGAAGGTGGGCAAGGTCCTGGGATCTGAAAATGAGTCGCTGCTGTGCCACAGCCTATCAGGCATTGTGGCTCCTTGGCATCTTCAGGGTTGAGGAAACCTGGAAAAAAAAGCTTCTGGAGATTGCTAGGGGTGTGAGAGCAATCCACATTTCCCAGATACCAAAGAAGGGCATAGAAAGCAGAGGGGCAAAGCTGAGGAACTGGGGAAGAGAATCCAGGGAAAGGCAGTCTGGGACCTGCCAGAAGTAGTGGGGACTCAGTGATCTTGGGGGAACCAGGCAGGAGGATGCTCTACCCCAAACCAGCACCATGCCCACCAAGATCAGATGTCTCCCTCATCACCTGAAGGAAGTAAATGCTCCATAAATCTGCCTGATGTTATAGGCAGCAAAACTGTGATGATAGGCCAGAGAGGGCTCAAGCATGGGAGTGAATGCCTGGAACTGTGGTCATCCCTGGGTCTCATTTCTAGCAGGTGGAATTCTGGTGAATCCCAGAACCACTGGCTTCAGGAATCAAACCAACAGGCTACAATCACATGCATCTTTGGGAGTGGTTCCAGGGCCCCTCCCATTCCAATATTGCTGGGAGGGGCCCCCCTGAAAAAAATTGATATAAAACTCTAAATTTACTAGAAGTTAATTAATATATTTTCATCTACTAGTTAAATGCAGGTTCAAAGCTGAGATTAAGGACCTGATTGATAGTCCAGGAGGTAGGGCATTTGCCTTGCATGTGGCCAATATGGGTTCAATCCTCAGGACCACATATGGTCCCCTGAACCCTGCCAGGATTGACCCCTGAGAGCAGAACCAGGAGTAAACTCTGAGAACTGCCATATATGTTTCTCCCCTCCATCCCCTCAAAAAAAAAAAAAAGTACCTGGATTAAGATGCACTAAAAATTACACACACACACACACACACACACACACACACACACACACCTTTCATGGGTAGGACATTGGCCTAAAAATTCAGTGAGAGGCCCAGGAGATGGCTCGGTGTTTCTAGTGCATGTCTGGCAAGCTTGCACTGTGGGTCTGATTCCTGGCACCACATAAGTTTCCTGAGCATCTCCAGATACATCCCTGAAGATCCCAAAGAACCCTTAGGTATAACCCTGAAGGCCCCCAGGACCACTGGAGTGGCCCAAGGAACCCCAGCAGTGCAGGGCCTGAGCAGTACCACTTTCTTGGGCTCTTGAGTGAGACTCAGTAGTGGGGATTCCAGATTTCCTGAGCACCACTTGTAAGGATTCTGCAAAAAAAAAAGAGTCAAGTGAAAAACAGGCCGGAGACAGTTTACCTAGCTGGGGCACAGGCTTTGCACATAGGCAGCCCAGGTTCCATCCAAAGCACAACCGCAGTCCTCTGAGCAATCACTCTAGCAACCCCTGATCACAGGGCTTGAAGCAGCCTTAGAGCGCCTCCAGATGTGGTCCCCAAACAAACTGAAAGAGAAATGAAAAGCAGCTGTTCTTTGCTGCCAGGAGGGTGGCCCATGGACCACTATCACCGAAGAGTGAGCTCTGAGAGCAACCCCTGTCCCCCACCTTCGGCGAGTGTGCTGATGTGAATGCCCGCATTTTCCAGGCTCTGGACCACATGGACTAGACAAGACAGGACTAGTTGCCTAAGGGGTTGGGGTGAGGGTCTCACAGAGGGGGCGACGTCTACATTGTATGTCCCAGAGTTGCCTGAGAAGGAGAAGAATGTGAGTTCAGCGTCGTGGCAGGCCTGGCCTGGCCAAAGATCACTGAATAAGCCCATATGGTTGGAGCGCAGAGCAGGAGGGGAGCAGGAGTGTTCCGCTTCTAGGGCCAAGAAATAAAACTCCAACTGCGTCGAGGCCCTGTTCCCGCGAGGTTTCTGGAACACACGTTCCCCTACAAGGGAACCTGTCCAAATCTGCAGGGCTTAATGCGGAGCCGCTGCCGCTGACACCCCTCAGGAGCATGGCAGGCCAAAAGGAGTCGGCTGGGAGACGTTTGCTGAAGGACAGATGTGCTTCCGGAGCCAAAAAAAAAAAAAAAAAAAAACAGCTGCCAGGAGCCAGGAAGGGGCAGGGGGGCCAGCTGAATCAGTGAAATGAGTCCCTGGGCTGCTAGCTGCCTGCAGGAGCAATGACCCTCCACCCAGGCCTCTTATCCAGCTTTCAGGGCCTTCACCACAGTAAAACCTTGACCTTCCTGCCCTCCTGGCCTGGCCTGCTGTGAGGAACATCCTGCTTGCTCTGAGCCTTCCCACACTCCACCTAACAGCTTTGCTCTGGAGATTTCCCTGGCTCAGTATCCAGCCCTGCGTCTGAGGGGGAACAGGCCTGAGCTGTCTAGCTCTTCCAAAAACCTTAACCTCCTCCTCCTGCCCGGACCCTGGCCATCAAGGAAGCAGGAGGAGGAGGAGGATGCAACTAAGGGACTAGACAGAGTGTCACTGCTGAGTTCAAACAATTGGCTCTGGATCTGAGGCAACAGGGGAAATGACATCCAAAGGGCAGACAGGAGGGCCAAGGAGATGAGTGTTTGAGGAGGCAGGAGAAGTCGGATGGAGCCTTCTTGTCTTATAGCGGCCACGAGGGTACATTCTGGTGATAGTGGGGATCCTTTAAAGAATGGATCTGTGCTAGCCATCAACCATGACCTTTTGGGCCAGAGCGATAGCACCGCGGTGTTTCTGAGCGATTTCTGAGTGCAGAGCCAGGAGTAACTCCTGAGACCATCAGATATGGCCCACCACCACCCCACTTTTCATTAAAACCAACAATGGCCTCTTGGCAGGAGAAGCCAGTGAGCAAATATCTGGAAAGACTGCTGATTTGAGAAAGAAATTTCCACCCAGGCAAAATGCAGGACAAAGTGATCACCTTCTAATCCTTGAGTCCTGATAAATGGACAAAGTCATCGAACAGAAAGTTTCATCTGAAGAACTGAGCTGACATGGTTGAGGGCTGGGGGTCCTGGGGCACTGGTGGAAGGAAGCAAGCTCTGGGAATGGGTGTGGTGCTGGAAAGTTGTATGCGTGAACAGCGTACTCGACCGTATTATAAATCCTGGTTCCTCAATAAAAATGGTTAAAAAAAATTTCAGTGTTCCTGGCTGGAGGTCAGCTGGATACTGACCAGAGGTGTTAAGGCAGTGCAGGTGCCTTGTATGCAGCTGACCCTAATTCGATCCTCAGCACTGCATATGGCTACAAAGACCTCTGAGAAGAGTCGAGATTAGTCCCCAAGAACCCCTGGTTGTGGTTACACTCCCCCCCCAAAAAAGAAAATCTGGATACAAAGCAGGGACAACAAAGGGCCAAGGGCCAGCACAATAAATAGTACAATGGAAGCTCAACACAAAGAGTGATGAGTGCCGTTAGAGAAATAACTACACTGAGAACTATCATAAGAATGCGAATGAATGAGGGAAGTAGAAAGCCTGTCTCAAGTACAGGCGGGGGTGGGGAGGAGGGAGATTTGGGACATTGATGGTGGGAATGTTGCACTGGTGAAAGAGGGGGTGTTTTCTACATGACTGAAACCCAACTACAATCATATTTGTAATCAAGTATTTAAATAAAAATATTAATTAAAAATAGTACAATAGGAAGGGAGCTGCCTTGCATGTGGCCGACCTGTGTTTGATCCTCGGCATCCCATATGGTCCCCCATGCACCACTAACACCAGCCAGGGCTGGATGTGGCCCCAAAGCAAAGAAAAAAACAAATGAGGGAGCAATAAGAAAGGAAGGGAGATGGGCGGTGAGGATGAACTGTAAGCAGCATTTGTCTTGCATAGTCTATAAGAGACCCGTAGAAGCATCTGGGGGCTAGCTTCAGTGCTGCTCATGTGAGAAGGGGATCCAGCATGATAAGGATGGTCCCCCACCTGGCCCCAGGCGAAGGCCACCCAGCAGATGAGGAACACGGAACAGGGGCTCAGCTGTGGTAGTTCAGGATCCTGTGCCAAGGGATCTTGTGCTAATGGGCACTATGAATGCAATTCGGGAAAAGCAGCACCAACTCACTTGCTGACCGGTATATGCTCCCAGGGGCACTGAATACACTGAGTGCTTTTCTGATTTCCTTTTTTGTTTTGTTTTGTTTTGTTTTGTTTTTGGGCCACACCCGTTTGATGCTCAGGGATTACTCCTGACTAAGCACTCAGAAATCGCCCCTGGCTTGGGGGGACCATATGGGATGCCGGGGGATTGAACCGTGGTCCTTCCTTGGCTAGCGCTTGCAAGGCAGACACCTTACCTCTAGCACCACCTCACCGGCCCCTCTTTTATGATTTTCTTCCTTCCTTCCTTCCTCCCTCTCTCCCTCCCTCCCTTCCTCCTTCTCTCTCTCCACTCCTTCCTTCCTTCTTTCCTTCCTTCCCTCCCTCCTTCATTATTCCCTCCCTCCCTCCTCTCTCCCTCCTTTCCTTCCTTCCTTCCTTCCTTCCTCGTTCCCTCCCTCCATCCCTCCCTTCCTTCCTTCCTTCCTTCCTTCCTTCCTTTTTTCCTCCATCCCTTCCTTCCTTCCTCCCTCTCTCCCTTTCTTCTTTCCTTCCCTCCCTCCTTTCCATCCTTCCTCGTTCCCTCGCTCCATCCCTCCCTTCCTTCCTTCCTTCCTTTCTTCCTTCCTTCCTTCCATCTCCCTCTCTGCTTCCCTCCCTCCCTTCCTTCTTTCCTTTCCACACCCAATTTACTCCTGGCTGTACATTCAGAGATCAGTACTGGTGTTGCTCAGGGGACCATCAGGAATTGAACTCGGTAAGCAACCTACCCCCGTTATACTATTTCTCCAGACACTCCAGTCCTATTTATTTTTCATCTTGAGTGTGACTGTGCATAGAGCCCTGTAGAAGGGTTGTGCTGCAAGTTGTACTTATGGGAGGAACACACAGAACTTTTGTTGTTGTTATTGTTGTTGTTTTGGGGAGCATACCCAGCAGTGCTCAGTGCTTAGTCCTGGCTCTATGCTCAGAGATCACTACTGAAAGGCTTGGAACAATATGGTGCAATCTGAGCTAGTTCCATAAAAGGCAAATATCCGACCTGCTGTACTCTCTTTGTGCCCACACTCCCATTACCCAGATTTCTTTGCTTTACATTGCTGTTGTGATTCTTGTATTTGATGAGTGTATCTGACTTGTTTATTACCTTGAGTGTTACACAATTCAGTCTTTAATGGTTTTATCTTTCTAAGGGATTTACTAGAAGGACCAGGAAGATCACTCCAAAGGCCAAAGTATATGCCTGACCTGGCATGCTGAGGCTCTGGGTTTAATTCTTGGTGCCATCACATAGTCCCCTGCAGCACCATTTTCATAGCCCTGCTAGGTCTGTAAGCACCAACACTGCTTGTTCTGTAAAGCACCAGGCTGAATATAGTTCATAGTAGCCCTGAAGGCTCCTAAGCACCCCTGGGGTGGCCCAAATGTCTCCAGAACGACGGGGCCTGAGCAGCATCAAATCCTCATACTTTTGCATTTAGTAGCCACCCAGGTAGCTAAGAATCACCAGTGGGGATCTTGGACCTCTCAGGTACCCCTTGAGAAACCATATCAAAATTTACAAAAGAATACCACCAAACTTTTTTCTTAAATGCTTTTATTATAACAATGTCATTTACCAAGTTGTTCATAATATGGTTGTTTCAGGCATTCGGTGTTCAAACACCAATTTTACTACTGGTGTGACCTTCCCTTCACCAGTGGCCCCAATTTCCCAACCACCACCCTCGTCTGCCCTCTTGCAGGCACAAACAAATTTACTTCATATTGTTTGTTAGAGCAGAAAAGCAAATGAAATGATCAAATCTTAGATCAATAAGGATTTGAAATAATGGTGTTACTAAAGTCATTGAGGATTTTCTGGGCTGTGATTGGGGCTAGTTAAGCATTCTGTGGTACTATTTAGGCTCACCTAGCTTGGTAATTTTCTCATAAAATTGCAGTGATCTTACTGATACAGTAGTACTATGAAATTCTGACATGTTGCGTTGTCATGAAGCATGTCCCTGATCTACAGATCCAAAAATAAATTGGTGGCTTGACAGTTCAATAAGGTTTCATTATGTAGCTGGATTATTTCTGTCCAAGGGTGTCATTGTATTACTGCTCTAGGCTCTGAAACTACAAAGGCATTTAAAATACCTTGCTGAGAGGTTGGGGATGTAACTCAGTGGTAGAGCTCATGTTTTGCACATACGACACCCTGGACCCTGGTTAAAACCTGGCATTCCACTCCTCCCTACACACAATTCACACAAAATGCTGCCAGTGGTTAATGTTTACAGATGGATTATCAAGGAGTAAGACTAAAACACATAAACCACTAACAAGTTATTATAGAATTTAAGAATCAAAACATGATCACTGGAATAACAGAGTTGTATCTGTCAACTCCTGTCACAATATCACTGTGGAACAAACAGCCTATATCAGGACTAAAGACTCGGCTGACTCAGGACAAACCTGGGTTCAATCCCCAGCATCCCATATGGTCCCCCAAGCCAGGAGCAATTTCTGATCACATAGCAGGAGTAACCTCTGAGCATTACTTGTTGTGTCCCCAAAATAAAAACAAAACAAAAAAGTACATTTTACCATCTTATCACAATGATGAAAGAGTGGTATTAAAAGTTAAGTATTCGGGCCCGGAGAGATAGCACAGCGGTGTTTGCCTTGCAAGCAGTAGCCGATCCAGGACCAAAGGTGGTTAGTTCAAACCCCGGTGTCCCATATGGTCCCCCGTGCCTGCCAGGAGCTATTTATGAGCAGACAGCCAGGAGAAAGCCCTGAGCACCGCCAGGTGTGGCCCAAAAACCAAAAAAAAAAAAAAAGTTAAGTATTCAGCAGAGTACTGAGAGGTAGTTCAACAGAATGATACCATACACAGGATGTCCAGATACCCTACAGTCCCTCAAGCAATGCTGGGGACCACTTCCGAGCACAGAGCCCAGAGTAGGCACCAGTGGGTGTAATCCATAATTAAATAAAAATTCAGCAGATGAATTTGAGGCAAATATGACCAATGTTAAAATTTGAAAAAAAAAATAGGGGCCAGAGAGATAGCACCCACGGTAGGACATTTGCCTTGCACGCAGCCGATCCAGGATGGATGGTGGTTCGATCCCGGCATCCCATATAGTTCCCTGTGCCTGCCAGGAACAATTTCTGAGTGCAGATCCAGAAGTATCCCCTGAGCACCACCAAGCGTGATAAAAAAAAAAAAAAGTCAGAAGAAATCATTAGACATTTTAGAAAAAGAATCCAACCGGCACCGGACTTTTAAAGGCAACATAGGAAGGTAACAGAAGATCATATTCTGCTACAGAAAAAAAAATAAACAATGAGAAATCCAAGCACTATGGAAGAATAATATTGCTCCAAGATGTAAAGGAGATGCCTGTGGCTGTGAAAAGTACTAGAATGTACTGTACTTACAGAGAAATCTCCGGAATAACTCTGTACCAAAACAAATGACTCAGAACAGAGATTCCACATTGGAAGGTTGAAAGAAAGTGGAAACAGTGATGAGCTAGTTCAAATGTATGCAGTTATATGGAACAAAATAACATTCCATGCAATAGGCTGTGTAATATAGTAAGGATTTATTAAGTGAGCTGTGCAAATAAAAATACTACTAAACTTTTATTATTTTGATTTGGGGGCCACACCCAGTTGTGCTCAGGACTTATTCCTGGCTCTGCACTCAAGAATCACTCCTGGTGGGATTCAAGGGACCATAGGTGGTGTCAGAGACAGAACCTGGATCAGCTCTGTGCAAAACAAGAGCCCTTTCTACTGCTATCACTTTAGCCCCAAGACTGAGAGCCTCTTGGCAAAACTTAGCTGTTTGAGGATGTCTAACAGGGGTGGGTTTGACAGTAAGAGATGTTTCAGTGTCTTATCTGGGAAGAAAAGCACATAAAAAGTATTGTGTTAGTCTTAGTAATGGGAAAGGGGGGAAGTAGTGAGAGGAACCATTGGCTTCTGTCTTGAATTATGACTAAAATCAGCAGTGATTGGAGGGGAAGGGAGATGGTGGCCTTGGTGATGGGAATGTTACACTGGTAAAGTGGGGTGTTCTTTTATGACCGAAACCCAACTACAATCATGTTTGTGATCACAGTGTTTAAATAAAGATATTATTTTAAAAAAAGAAAAAGCAAGACAAACTTCAGCACTTGGCATAGAGTATGGTATTCACTCACGGTGCCTATGTTGGCCCTCTACTAGATTAAAAAAGGTTTTTGTTTTTACATTATCCTGCTAAGAATGTATATGCATATTCACAATAATGACTTAACATTTAATTTATATAAAATGCTATGTATTTGATCAAGGGTCTTTTAAACATTCAGACAACTTTTATTACAATATTTTACCTATTAATGCAGACATATAAGCATATATGTAATGTATTATTTCCTAACATAAAACCAATGTTCTCTGCCTTAGGATAAACTATTTCTGCAGGTCTATTCAGATTCTCCCTTGCTATTTTTCTTAACTCTCTTCACGCTAACTAAATTTTACATTTGCACACATACATTTATATCTATTCATAAATCTAGCATAAATTATACATATTCATTATTTTTTATTATAAGAACCTATGAAGCATTAGACTTTTTGAAACATGTATCATTGATTTACAGTTTTGTAAAATTCCAGATTAGCTTTCTTTGCTTCTATATGTAGGTGTCACTACTTCCACAGTAAAAGAAAAAAGAAAAAAGAGAGTGAGAGAGCTCTATCCTATATGTGAGACCAAAGGGAAAAAAATACAGTAAGGGAACAACAAATGGGCAAAGTCCTCAGAAAAAAGTATTTGTCTACATAATTCAGCTTCAACAAAGATGGAAGGTCCTTGAGACATGAAAGAAGGGAAACTTCATGAAAGAAGGAAAGAAGGCACTCTGGTGTGGTGTTAGAATGACCTATCTGGGGCCGGGTAGGTGGCGCTGGAGGTAAGGTGTCTGCCTTGCAAGCGCTAGCCAAGGAAGGACCGCGGTTCGATCCCCCGGCGTCCCATATGGTCCCCCCAAGCCAGGGGCGATTTCTGAGCACATAGCCAGGAGTAACCCCTGAGCATCAAACGGGTGTGGCCCAAAAAAAACCAAAAAAAAAAAAAATAGAATGACCTATCTATGAAAAGTTGGGGCCAGAGAGATAGCATGGAGGTAAGGCATTTGCCTTGCATGCAGAAGGATGGTGGTTCAGATCCTGGCACCCCATATGGTCCCCCGACCTGCCAGGAGCAATTTCAGAGCATAGAGCCAGGAGGAACCCCTGAGCGCCGTCGGGTGTGACCAAAAAAAAAAAGTATAATTAACAATATTATAAATATCTGTACCTCAATAAAATGGCTTAAAGGAAAAAAAGAAATCAGTAATGATTTGATTTTAATGTCTGGGAAGAGTTTGATGACATTACCTACCCCACTGGGCAGAGAAGGGGGAGAAGAAGGAAATGAACAGTCTTTCATTCCCTTAACAGCAATAATAACCAAAAATGCAAGGTCTACTACCTACAATAAAGTAGGACCTGTAGTAAACAAACTGAACCAGGGAAAATCAAGCTAAAATGTCAGTTTGAGAAGCTCTCATGTATCATATCATGTATCTCATTATCACATTAAAAGAAAAGAAACAGAGCAATGATGTCCAGGTTCAATCCCGGTGCCCCACAATCCTCTAACAATGCTGGGGACTATTTCTTAGCACAGATTCCAGAGCAGGTCCTGGAATAAACACCAGTGGGTGAACTCCCAAATCAAACCTAGCTGTAGACTAAAACTACACAGTTAAAAGATCACTAGAGGGGGTCAGAGCGGCCAATGCAGGAAGGACCTGGTTTGATCCCTGGCATCCCATATGGTCCCCCAAGCCAGGAGCGATTTCTGAGTGCAGAGCCAGGAGTAACCCCTGAGCACCACTGGGTGTGATCTTCCAAAAAAAAAAAATACATTCTCAAGTGAGAGAAATTGCTGGCCAGAGTACTAAGTACTTAGGTATATGTTCACTTTAAGCCATTCATACTGCTACCAACATATATTTGGTTGCCAGTGTGATTTGACTGTCAGGATCAATTTGAGGAAGTGCATATTTTATATTATTAGCATTTTCAAAATGCGGAACTTTTCTACTTCTTCAAATGTGATATTTTCACATATTTCTAACATTGCTCTCTTCTTTAGAAAAATAACACAGTTAGGTTGGTTTAGTTAGTTTCTATTTTAAATGGTTATATAACATGTAAGAAGAGAGAAAAGAGCAAATGGAATTCATAAACCCACTTCCCAAGGATCCTGTGCAGAGGTTTTGATCTACTTCATGCCTTTCTCCTGAGCACACACATTTCCAGATAGGAAGGAATCTGTAGTAAAACAGAAAAAGCTGAAATGAACTCCATGCTTTGATGAATCATTGCTGAGTCCACAAGTCTGGCCAGATTAGATGAAAGCAAAATGAAGAAGGACCCAGAAGAGGCAACTTGAAAAGTTGGAGGGAGTTTGATTTTAACTCACAGACTTGGGGCAGAAACCGGTCAGCTAAACCCTCTTCCTGAGCCCACACAGCTCTAAGTTTTTTCCCCAGTACAAGCTGTCAAGACAAAAATCACCAAAAATACAAAAGATGAAGAAAGGTGCTCTTCTGAGGAACTGAGAGAAACACTTTCCAATCAAAAAAAAAGCATATAAAAAGAGAGAAAACTTTCCAGCAAAACCCCCTGAGTGGGGCCAGAGCCCAAGTGTGGGTTGGGCACTTGCCTTGCATACACCCAAGAAGATTTTTTTTTTTTTTTTGGTTTTTGGGCCACACCCAGTGACGCTCAGGGGTTACTCCTGGCTATGCGCTCAGAAGTCGCTCCTGGCTTGGGGGACCATATGGGACGCCGGGGGATCGAACCGCGGTCCGTCCAAGGCTAGCGCAGGCAAGGCAGGCACCTTACCTCTAGCGCCACCGCCCGGCCCCACCCAAGAAGATTTAACCCCTGGCATCCCTTATGGTCTCATGGGGCTGCCAGGAGTAATTCTTGAGTACAGAGCCAGGAGTAACTCCTGAGCACTGCTGAGTGTGTCCCAAAATCCAAAAACAAGCAAACAAACAAAAATCCAAAACAAAAAAAAAATAAGTTCAACAACAACAAAATCAAATCTGGGCATATTTTTAATAGAATCTAAGAAGACATTTGCTTCTGTGAAAAAGATCTCAACAAAAAATGTGTTTGTGGAGCCGGAGCGATAGCATAGCAGTAGGCATCTTCCTTGCACACGTTGTCCAACCCTAGATGGATCCCAGTTTGATTCCTGGCATCCCATATGATCTCCTGAGCCTGCCAGGAGTGATTTCTGAGTGCAGAGCCAGGAGTAATCCCTGAATGCTGCTGCGGGGTGTGACCCAAAAACCAAAAAAGGAAGGGGAGTACAGGAGTATAAGTGAGGGGAGTAAAGATCATGGAGTGCTGGGATTTGAGACCAAGGCTTTTTGCATAGTGAGGCAAATGCTTCAACCTTTGAATAACAACCTCTGGCCTGTTTCTTCAGTCATCTTCATAATAAAATATTTAATTTCATTTGTATATTTCAGTGACTTAGTAGTGTGAAACTTGCAGTAGCCTGAAGAAAATGCTGGATCCGGAAATTGGTTTGTAACCATCATGTAGTAAGTTCATGCTGATCTATGGAAGGACACACAGATGCTAATAATGAAAGAGCAGGTGGGTCTTGGCAGTTGGAAACCAGCTGTAGAAAGAGATGGTGCAACACACAGCCACAAAGAAGGATGCAGTCATGCAGTTTGCTGCAATGTGGATGGTATTGTAGGGTGTCATGTTTAACAAAGTCGGTCAGAGAAAGAACAGAGAGTGAGTCTCATTTATCTGTGGTATTTAGAGTAGAAAGACAAGGGAATGGGAGGTACCATATATAGGCAAAGCTGAGGGATGTGGGTGATAGAGAAAGGTATGAGGCTGCACTGCTGCAGATGGGTGATGGGTTTACCATGCTCTTCCTGCTTCTTGCATATTTTTGACAGGGACCAAAAGAAATAGTTTCAACAGTGCACCAAGAGACAGAAGATAAAAAGACAAAAGACTGCTGGTCACTTGGATTTTTGCTTAGAAATAAAATACTCTTAGAATATAAAGGATATGGAAGATAATAGGAAAGAAACTATGACATGAATAGAATAGAATAGAATAGAATAGAATAGAATAGAATAGAATAGAATAGAATAGAATAGAATAGAATAGAATAGAATAGAATAGAATAGAAAAAAAAGAAACTGGGACACTTGGAGGCATGCCTAAGAGAAACATGAATGAGAAGCCAGGTCAGTTACCAGGAGACTACACAGGACAGAGGCATTGCCCTGACCTTGACTGAAGACCACCCAAAACATTAAAAGCTAATTTGTGTCTGGTTTCTTTGTGACATGACTTATTCATTACCAAGGATATTTTACATATCCAAATATGCAGATTTAAAAGAATTACCTTTTTCAACTTCTAGCACTAAGTAATCATTTCTAGCGGTGCTTGGGGAACTATATGGGATGTTGGTAATTGAACCTGGGTCGGCTGTGTGTTATCTCTCCAGTCCTTGATTCCACCTGATTTCTGAGTTACTTTCATAAAGTGCAAGTGTTTCAAAGGGACTTTTCTTGGGTTTCAAACATGGCTTACCAATAAAGGACTGCAAGGCAAGTTATGAGACCCTTCAATTCCCAGCAACAAGAGGGAAAAAAAGGACTAAAATGGACTCCTCCTTGTCAACTGAACTCATATGTCTAATGTGAGCCTCCCTATCCCTCTCAATCCTTTGTCTTAAGATATATTTTGTGGGGCTGGAGAGATAGTAGAGGGGTAAGGTGCTTGCCTTGCATGTGGCTGGCTCTGGTACAATTTCCAGCATTTCACCACTGGGAGAAGTGCCTCAGGAGTGGCCCAAAACTACCTGCCTGCAAGTTTGATTTTGTCAGGAAACTAGACGGTTGTATTTGCTCCATGGGCTTTCTCCGTTTGGGGATGGGTGGTGCCATATATGGCTGTGATCCGTGCTTACTCCTGACTGCTCCTAGCAGATTTGGGGGACCAGATGAGATGTTGGGGATCAAACCCACATTGGTGGCATGCAAAGTAAGTGCCCTATCTCTTGAAGTAAGTCCTATCTCTCTGGCCTGTCAGCATCCTTTTATTGTCCATTTTGCTTGCTCTTTCATCATTTATCAGTTCTTTCTCAACAGCACTTCTAAACTACCTTTGATGAAAGACTTGTGCCTTTGTTTTTTCAAACTATTCTAAGTCAAGGCTTTTGTAAAATATATTTACACTCAAATTAAGATCCTGGAATTAAAGACATACAAAATGTGGCCCAGATGTTTTAATAATCAATTCAATATCCATAATGTCTAAATTGATTAGAAACTTTCATAGAATTACAAAGTTTCTGAAAATACATTTCTAGACATTATTTCCCTGTAGCTTTTGACTACCAAAGCCACTTTTTTTGTTGTTGTTGGTCACACCTGGCAATGATCAAGGGTTACTCCTGGTGGGAGTAACTACCCAGTTATCACTCTGACCCCACTTTTTTTTTAATAAGTTTTATTGTGACCAGTCAATTACAAATCTTTCACAGAAATATTTTAGGTACATAGTGACAATGAATCAGGAGCATTCCCTCCACCAGTGTTGTCCTTCCTCCACCCCTGTTCCCAGCATGCATCCCATACCTCCCTCCTTTGCTCCCCAGACTGCTAGTACAACTGGTCCCCGCTGTGTAGAGCTTGTTGTAAATTGGGTATTGATTCTGTTGTCACTGACTTTGGGTTTGGTGTTTAAGTCTGATCATTTTTTATTTCTACCCAATGTTCATATGACTGTTTAATCCTGGCACCATCCATTCCCCCCCCTCCAATTTGAGGCAGAAGCCACTTTTTTATTATTATTATTATTGTGGAACAACACCTATTGGTGCTTAGCGGTCACTATTAGTGCAGCATCAAGAGTGCTTGGAAGAGTGTGAGGGGGTACTGGATTAAACTTGGGGCCTTGCACAGGCAAGGCATAAGCCACCAATGAACTTTATCCCCAGCCCTCCAGCCATGCCTCAGTCTCCATGCTGTGAAGTGTGCATCAGGATTCGATTCTGCTCCCTGGTCTGACTTAGTTTGGTAAGTCCAGCTCATGGATCATTACTGGAACCTTCCAGTCTTCACTGCTGCTCAGTCTTCTCTTTCCGTGTCCATATGGCCTTCAACCATGAGATCATAACCTTCAGATTCCTTTTCTTTCCTTTAATCTTTGCTGCTAGGTGCTATAGTATAGATTATCTCCCCAATTTCAGACTGAAATCTAATGTCCAATGTGAGAATATGTGTGTGGGGGGGCTAAGTCGTGATATCAGTCCTGGATATATAAATATCAAAGTAAGGCACTTATCTTGCATGTGGCTGACCTGGGTTTGATCCCTAGCACCACATAAGGACCTCCTGAACACCTGGAGTGACCCCAGAGCTCAGAGCCAGTTCTTAAGCACTGGTGGGTGTGGCCCAGAACCCCACTCCTCAAATAAAATAGTAGGTAAGTCATCTCTGGAGTCCCCAATCCCTTTCCCACCAGTGGAAAGGCCTGTTTTGTGGGGCCCTTAGCCAGCACAGGCTCTGCTCAGAGGTTTGTCCATGTCACTAAAATCCACTAAGCAGTGAGAATGGTGTCCTGGGGCTTCTGATTATTTTACTGCACTCAAGCCTCAATGTCACTGATTGAAGACTCAAATTCAACCCAAGTCTAGCACAAGTGTACCCTCTGACCAGAACACCCCAGGTCCTGGAGCAGCTGAGTTCTGAAACAATAGAAACAGCCTAACTCGGGACCTGCAGAGTGAGCCCAACTTGCTGATGGCGGGTCCCATGTGGTGAACTTCCTGCTCTGGGTGAACATGTTTAACATTAAAAACTCGGAAAGGAAGCTCCATTGGCAGAAGACCTAGTCCCCCAACCCAGATTTTGGCCCAAACAATCTCAGCTGCTCTAAGTTCCCAGATGTGTAGTAGCTACAGCAGCAATGGAGAGCTGCGCTCTCTTCGGGCAAGCACCGAGCTCCAGCACGAGCTACTGGGAGAGTCACCAGCCATGGTCCATGGTTCTGTGGAACTAAAGCCACATGGTCACCCGGGGAGTCACACCCAGCTCAACAGTGTCTGGACACCATGATGAAGGACACAAGCCCCGCGAAGTCCACAGAAGAAGCCGATTTTCAAAACCTCCTGCATCCTGACTGTGTTTCAGGTTGATTTCTTTTTTTTTTTTTTTTTTTTTTTTTTTTTGGTTTTTGGGCCACACCCGGTAACGCTCAGGGGTTACTCCTGGCTATGCGCTCAGAAGTTGCTCCTGGCTTCTTGGGGGACCATATGGGACACCGGGGGATCGAACCGCGGTCCGTCCAAGGATAGCGCAGGCAAGGCAGGCACCTTACCTTTAGCGCCACCGCCCGGCCCCAGGTTGATTTCTTGACCCTATTTGCATCGGTCATTGTCTTGCTGGCTAAAATGTGTTTTATCTGTACGGTTCCTACTGTTTTGTTCTAAGCCCCACTGTAAACAAAACATTTTGTATGGAACTTTAGTTGTTCAAAACAAGTTTGCACAATTCTGGGAAAAGACATGTTAATTTTTCCTAGTGGATATTTCCCAACTGCTATATTTTATTGTGCATCTTATGTAGCAGCCTATTTTCAAACTATTTTCTGCAGAAATGTTTTTGTAATTTTGTTTAGAAAAGTTTATGGAAAGGACCTAAGATGTTCTATACTTATTAATGGTGCTTGGTGTAATAATGCTAAGAATTTCAAACTAAAAGTGTAAAAGTCTATCTGCAGAAAAAAGTTCTAATGTTTAGTGTTCAGAGAAGTCTATGTAAAAATGTGATATGTACAAGATATGGAAAAGGCTGATATTTTAAAAGGAATTGTGTGCTCTTTAAACTTTGTTGCTTTGGGTTAGAGTTCCTGCCTTTGTCAGAGAACAGGAAAACAAAAGCTTCATAACTTTTTTATTTGTTTGTTTCGTTAAGACAAAGAAAGGGGGAAATGTTACTCCTCCCTCAATTCCATATGCTATGGATGGTCAGACCCACCTACAGCTGGGAGGAGTCTTCAGTTGGGAATAAAGGTGTAACCTTGGAGAAAGAGGAGGCAGCAAGGGATTATGAGAAAGAGGCTGCATGAAAATATTAGCTTTTGGTGATGGGAATGTGGCAATGGAAGGGGGGTGTTTTTTTACATGACTGAAACTACAATCATATTTGTAATCAAGGTGTTTAAATAAAGATATTAATTTAAAAAAATAAAATCATAGCTTTAGAAGTGGAGAAATGCACATGGCAGTTGGGGCGTTGTACTAAAGCCGGCGGCTGTCTCTTGAAACTTCATCTGACTGCTTGTGAATCTCTCCGCCATTATTCTGCAGCCTTCAGACCCGCTGGCCAAGGGGCTAAAGCTAAAGGCACCTTGCTGAGAAAAGCCTCACCCCAACACTAGGACTCTATATTTTATATTTTCACAACAGTTTCCACGATCTGACAGAGTGGCCAAAGGAGGCATGTGAATAGCGGCACTGCGTCCAGGAGAGCTTTTATTTGTACGGAACAGTTTTAAAAATACAGAATAAAATAGCTTTTATCTCTACTATTATTCACAACATCTGGTCCAAATAGTACATATTTTTAAAATACTTAAAACGTTTAATGAAGCCATGTTAGAAAAACAATATGAAAATCCTTTTTGTTTTTAAAAACTCCATAAAAGAATGACACATCTCAAAAAAAAAAAAAAAAAAAAAAAACAACCCCATCCCCAGGAACCCTTGATACATGAAATAAAATTCCAGAAGGGTCTATAGCCCTTCTATAAAGTCAGTCACCAAAAAGAAAAAAGAAAAAAAAAAAAAAAAAGCAGCATCCCCCCACTGTTTAAGAACATTTAGAAATTTGTTAATGTTTCCAACGGATTGTTACAAACAAACAACAACAAAAAAGGGCATTAACTTCAACTGGTAGTAAGTTGGCAACTTTGGGAAGGGTGTCTTACATGCCTGGAAACAGAATTCTAGAAGGTGCTGGATGTTGCTCATGAAAGACGACCAGGAGGCAGTCAGGAACTGCCTAAATAACAGCTATAGTATGTGGGTATGGCTGCAAGAAGGAACCTCAGAGTTAGCAGGTCTTACAGGACCCTCTGGAAGCTGGCAGCCATGTGTGCACTTGCCTTGCTCAGGCAGTGCCTGTGAACTCAGCAAGTTCTCCTGTGTGTCCAGGCTATCAGGGACCAGTGTTTGTGGATGGCCAGTGGGAGCTGGAGCTCACCTCTAGTGCCAGGGATGGTTCCCTAACAAGGGGCCACTGCAAAGGCTTGGTTGGGTGCATGCTGGGGACCAGTAAGCATGGCAGCCACACAGCCACAGATGCCTGCAACTGAGTGGACACCCGCATGCGGATTTAGGAATGAGGCTTCTGCCACAGCTCCTTAGTTCTCCTTCCATCTGGCCTGCCCACCCGCCCCCAATCCCAAGTCTGAAAGCTAAAGGTTGCCAACTTCAAGTCTAAGCTACTAATACAGATGTTTCAGCAGGGACATGCGTGAAAGGAATAATTGAGCTGGCGGTCCTGAATGGCAGGCATGGGTAAATAAAGTATACACACATACTAGAGATTCATCAATGGAGAAATTCTATCATTGCATGACATTGTCATGAAAATTATTATCATTCCCTCCCTGGAAAACTGCGACTATTATCCCGGGCAGAAATGTTCTTTGACTATATGGAAATACTGCAATATTCATGCATGAACCAAGTTGTCGCCATGAGAGTCAGTATTCTACAGTATAAAGCAAATCCTGTGTGTGGATCTGTTACCGGTGAAAATGGGAGACCAGCGGGGACCAAGGCGCTTTTATTCCAGCTGGCCCGGGTGAGCCACTTTTTCTCGCCAAGAAATAAAAAGCTGAAACCTTCCAAAGAAAGAGTCTGTGACCATAAATCTAACTCCCTAGCTGAGAATGGAAACCATTTTCCCAAGATTGGAGCATTTTTGTTAGCCTGTCCATCCCATGTGGGAGAGTTTACGGTGCTCATGGGGTTGGGGATCCGCCCTGTTCTGTGAAATGGGCAGTGGCTAGCATCCCAATAAATACCTTCCCCTCTCCACATCACTGTTCCCCAAGGAAACAAGATGTGGGTATGTGGTCATGGTCGAAACTGGAGACCGAAAACCCTGCCATTATCTGTCCCAAATGTTTGGAGCTGTTCTGATGGCCCAGTAAGCTAGGGCAGACAGAGGTCTAAGGGATGTGGCCTTTACCAGCCACAGTGGCCTCCTGTGGCTCTTCCCTCTTCAGGCATGGCCTCAATCCTAAGCAGCCAAGGACCACGGTATGTTAGCAGCTTATTTGGGAGAAGAGGCAGCCTAAAAAGGCTGGTGCGCATCCCACATCCAAGATTTTTTTTCCAGCCTCCCTCCACCCCCACCAGTGCCTATGAGCAAAGGCGAGTGTCATAGGCCATGCACCAGGCTGCCCTTCCCTAGATAGAGACTATAGAGGGGATTCCTCATTTGGGGGATACTGGTGGCAGAGGAAGTCTAGAATCTACTCCCATGTGGGATTCCTTGCAGACCCCCATCTCCTTCAGCTCCCCAGTTAAAATATTTCAAAATTCCACAGGCACAGGACTATGGGCTGGAGTTTCTGGGCCTTTGTAGCAGGGATGCGACCCTGAATGCATGACCTGATCCTTTGGTTCCCCCTAGAAAGCAAGAATACTGCCAGTCTCCAGGCTGCTCAACGTTTCCTTTCCTTATTTTTTGGGGGCTTGGGGGCTCATCCGGCTGTGCTCAGGGGTTACTCCTGGCTCTGAACTAAGGAATCACTAAGGGGATCATAAAGGTACTAGAGATTGAACGTTGGCACGTACAAGGCTAGCACCCTACTCACTGTACTGTCGCTCCAGCCTTTCCCTCTATTTTGTAAAGAGAAGAAATTGGAAGTATTGAGCCAAGTACGAACAGAAAGGACAGAGAGCCAGCCCACCAAGTGAGTTGGGAGGCTTAAGGGAGGACGGAGGTTAAAGGGACAAAAGTCTTAACCAGTGTGTCCCTAAAGTAACAACGTTTTGAATACACTTCCAAAAGAAAAAAAGAAAAGAAAAGGAAGAACAAGAAAACATGTGAAATTAAATACTATTCAGAATCTAAGTTCTTGACTCCATCTGCAAAGGTCTCGCAGCTCTTGGCAAAACAGTGCAGTGGTTTTAAAGTGTTCTTGCCAGAATAAACCTTGAAATGTACTTTCTGGGAGCCCAGGAAGCTGGAGTGACACTAGAACGCTGCCAAAGGCATCCCAATGCTGGACAGGCAGCGAACACCCAGAGTGCAGGAGACGCCTAGAATGCCCTCTGCCGCTGAAGGCTGGAGCCCGGCCCAACAATACATGACCTGGAGGAGGTCTGGCCTCTGTGTCTCCTGAGCCCCCTGTGGCCAGAAACATTCCAAACCAAGTTCAACAGAGATCATTTCCCATCCCCACCCCACCCCCAATAACTTAGTGTTATTCATTAGAACTCAGGTGGATTCTGCTGTATTTCACCACAATATGCTCTTATCATTTTAAGGAGTAAAAGCCGTATCTGACCAGGGTGTCTGACCAGGGAATCTCCCCCTCTGCAGATATCGAAATCCAGTGGCTCTACAGCTCAGTAATCCAGAGTCGACCTGCAGTGGAAGACTTCCAGGATGCCCGGGGCCATTCCAGACAGATTCCCCAACTCCTAGTCTTTGTCATCACAAGACAAATTCACATAGATAGAATGTCACAGCCCATGGTTTCAGGGCTCTCGTAAAAGTAGTCAGTTTTGATAAATAGATTAAGCGTTAACAGTATTTACACTTTCATGGTATTGAGCAATACAAAAACACAACCACAATAATGGTTACTGGCCTTCAAAAGCCATGACAACAAGCTTCCCTGATGATGTCCACAGCTTCTACAAATGCTGGTTCTTTTCTTGATGGGGGCTTAGGGGTGGGGGTGGGAGGACAAGTGAGGGGTAGACACAAGGTAAGAGGGTCACGTAGAAAAAATAAAAACAAAAACACTGATTTCAAAACTCTGCTACCATCGATGACGTTAAACAGGAATACAGCTGTAGTTGAGAGACACGAGCAACAATTACTGACATCCACATGACAGCTGAGCTGAGACTCTCCTAAACGCCCATAGGTGCCTCCCTGTGGCACTCCGTTCACATCAAACACATCCAGAATGAGATGCCAGAAAATGGCTTGGCTACAAATGAAAATGAGGCCAGTCTGGCCCAAAGTGGCACTAGAAAGAGCAGTTGACAACCAGCCCTGAACTCCAAGCAACTGCTTCTCCAGTCCCCCAAACAGACTTCCACTGTGCAGGATGGTGCCTGCACAGACCTCAGCGAGGCGTGGGTTCCTCATGGCATGATTTCCCAATGAAGTGAATGGCTCCTCCTATAGGACAGCCAAGGAACAGACCGAAAACTGACCCGTCAGTTACTGTCCTCACTGTAACCAGAGAGGTCCCCTTTAGCCTGAGGATGTCTCTGGCGTGGACTGAAGTTTAATAAAAAAAAATAATAATAAAATAAAAAAAAAAAAAAACAGCAGCAGGGACAGAAAGCCCTGAACCCTGGAGGCAGCGTGTAGGAAAGTCAGCACAGACAGCATGGGAGAGGGTGAGGGGTGCTGAGGATAAGGACGCACTGTGGATGCCAAGCATCCACGCCCACAGGAGGACAGGAACTTCAAGTTCAGCGACCACGGCCAGCGACGGATGCTCCCACGTGAGGGGGCAAGGGACGAGGGCTTAAATAAGGAGAGGCTTGAGATACAGTATAGACACGATCACCACCCACAACAGAAAAGCTACGTGGAAAGTCAGAGCCTTGGGGTGCAGGATGGAAATGCAGATATACAAATAGAAATGCTACTGCTTGTTACTCAGCAAGGAACTACCAAAAGGTGCCCCACTGCGGCCGGGCCACAGGCCAAGCCACGGCTATACCGTGGCCTGAGAGTCCTCGTCTGAACTCCGGCCTGTGCCGCTCTTCCGGAGGCCTTTCCAGGTATAGCCCACGAAGGTGGGGCTGATGGGCAAGTAGCTGAAGCATCTGTATTTTTTAATAATGTTCATGCCGAATGGCAAATCATAGGACTCCATGCCTTCGAGGGACTTGCTGCCTTTGCTCACACCCTTCTTCCATTTCCTGATCCCTCTCTCCTCTGGAGTACCTGCAGATCAAACACACACATGCAACAAAACAAAGAAATGCTTTGATTAGCAAGCAGCAAATTCTACCAAACCGTCACACCACATGCACCAAACTAGCCCACCCACTGAAGAGCTGTTGGCAGGAGAGGTAAGGACTTCAGTTGAAATCTAAGACCTCCCCATCTCAAAAATGCCGTATTTGCCGGCATGTAAGATGACTGGGCGTATAAGACGACCCCCTAATTTTGCAGTTAAAACATAGGTTTAGGCCTCTATTCGCTGTATCAGACAGAATGTTCCTGTGCTGCAACTGTATGTACCACAGTGAGCCAATCCCAACAAAGGTTCAAAGGTTCTACTGTCATAGACTTCCTCTCTGACTCTGGCCCATCTGAGCAGGCTTTTCACAGTGTAGACTCGGGTCCAGAACATTGTCTAATTTGCACGCATCAAAAGCTTGCTTGGACTGGCTGAGTTAGAGAGGTGGTCCGAGTAGCCTTGCAGTGATTGGTGCAGGATCGAGTTGGAAAATTCGTTTTGTGGCAATATTCAGACAATTTTCGTTTAGCCGCATATTGAAACATTTTTCGGGATATACTCGGCGTATAAGACGACCCCCGATTTTCGATTGACTTTTTTTTTTGTTTCAAAAGTCGTCTTATACCCGGAAAATACGGTAGTTCTCTACACTGTAAAATTCATCTTGAAGATGAAGCCCAGAGCCACCCCTAATCCAGATATAACAAGTATTCCATATTGCTCTGCTGTGTCTGTGCATGGATTATGAAGGCAGGGGATAATTGTAAGGGGCGAATATAATGGAGTTGCCTTTTGTCATGCTCCTCTGAGGATGAAGACACTCCTGACAATTCTGCCCATAGATCCATAAGTTCTCCATACGGAAGAAAGATCTGGCCTTGGCAACTCTCACGACTTTCTTCTGTCTAGAAGCTTCCCAGTAGGAACACTCACAGTTACTCTTGGCCAATACCAAATACTGAATCTTCTGCCCAGAGCACAGTGACCTCATCACTGTTTCCCATCTCAACACCCTGCCCTGGGCCCTTCTGCTGTGACACTGACTTTCGATCCCCTTGGCCTTCCTCCAGGGCTGGCTTTTCTCACTGAGCTCTGTCTGGTTCAGGAAATAGGTCAGAAGCAGATACCTCCTGACTACTCATCACTGTGCTGCTTTCCCTGCAGTCTCCTGTAAACTGAGGCTTTTTTGGAGGTGTGCTGGATTCCAGTGGGTAACATCCCCACATGGAGCAGTGCCCATCCCTGACAACAGACAGGAAGGGCATTCGCCCAAGGTGGACAGCATTTAGCACCTTACCTGGAACCCCCGGCCCAGGACACACACTGATCCGATCTGTTACCAGCATATGGCACAGAACACACCGAGCATAGCAACACATAGCAACAAGGGTGACGGATGTGGGGAGACAGATAGCTGCCCCACATCTATCAGGCTTGTATCCTGAAGACAGTCTCTGCCTGCTGCCATGGATTTCAGCCTCAGCTGATGGGAGGGCGGGGGGTGTCTGCCTTCGGAACAACTGAAGGGACAGGCCCTCTAAGGAAAAGTGTCCCCAAGAAAAAATGAAATACCAGCAGGCTCAGGGTACAATACGAACAATTCATGGAAACTGCTGGACAAGGCTGTGCAGGGAGGGATGGGAAGGCCAAGCCATCCACAGGTTGTCTCTGATTGGCTTTCAGGCTCTTAAAGGCACAGCAGTCTTCCTGCCCCCACCCACCACACATACTCAGATCCTTCTATTACTGCATAGTAAATGTCCAGTGTTATTATTTGGTTTTATTATTTTCTTATAGGGCTCAAGCACAATTAAACTTTTCTTATTTGTTTTGAGGTCATAGTTGTGGTGCTGGAGGCTACTCTAGGCAGTGCTCAGGAGTCTGGGGATTAAACTGTGAGTTCCTGGGGCTGAAGTGATAAGACAGCTGGTAGGGCACTTGCTTTACATATAAACCAACCTGGATTTGCTCCCAGGCATTCCACGTGGTCCCTGAGCCTGGCCAGGAGTAATTCCTGAATGCCACCAGGAGTAACCCCTGAAAACTGCTGGAGTGGCCCCAAAACAAACAGATAAACAAGCAAAAATTCTGGGCTCCTGCATGCAAAGCATGAGCAGTAGTCTTTTCAACTATCTCCCTGGCCCTCCACATTAAATTTTGTCATAGGTATACAGATAACAGCAAGATTACAGAATACATAGTATTAGGTATGATCCAGTTTCAGGTATCCATTTGGTAATTTGGGGGTATGTCCACTGCAGATTATCAGAAAGTACTGTAATTCAGCAAGAATAAAAACTATTGGGCTAGAGAACTATTACAACAGGTAAGGTGCTTGCCTTGCATTGGCTGATCTAGTCCAATCCCATGCTCCATATATGGCACCCTGGATTCTGCCAGGAGTGACCCTTGAGTGCAGAGCCAGGAGTAAAACCTAAGCACCACCAAATGGCTCCAAAACAAAAGCAAAAATGTAAATAAAAACAATTAAGTCTGCTAGAGAGACAGCAAAAGACTCATGAAAGGAGGATAAGAAGTTTGTCTTTACTTCACAAAAGACAGCTTTTACCCAGGGATGGTTCAAATCTCATTCACTCTGCCAAACTCATTCTATTCCATATATCTTACATATCTGAGAAAAGGATAACTAGATGTGGACTAAATGTGTCTGACATGTGTCACATACCTGGGATGGTATTATCCAAAACAAAAGCCACACAGCCTCCTACAAACATCGCAGTTGTGAGAAGAACATTCAACACCTGATCAATTCCTGTGATTCCTAGGAAACAGCAAAATAAAGCGGTCAGTGGAGGTAGTCTTCAACAGCAACTGGCCAGCTCCATGAGCAGAAATAACTGCCAGCATGTACACCTAAATCAGCAACACTTTATAAACTACTGTGATGGGGCTGGAGAGTTTAGCAGGAGGACAGTTGCCTTTCTTGCAGCCAACCTGAGTTTGATCTCTGAGAATAGAAAAAGGAGTAAGCTGTGAGCACTGTTGGAAGTGTCCCCACCAAGTCCAAACTACTAATAAGAAATAAGTAATAAATTTCCAAGTTCCAGACAAGAAATCTGTAATAGAGTGGGGTTGGCATATAACAAACTATAAAGCAGCTGGAGGTATTATGTACAATTTAGAGACAATAAACACATAGACAACTGTTGTAAAGCTGAAAGAAATCAAGAAATCGATTAGTAATAAAAAACAATTTATAAGTGTACACAAAACATTGCAGGATCCTGGGTTACTAATTAAAAAAATCATCTCAGGATGATCCATTTTTAAGGAACCACCAAACTTGAGTAAGGCAACCTTGTCCCACCAGGATCATCCTGAGACCCAGCAAATTGACTCTGAGGGACAGAGCCCAAAAGGCCCAAAGAAGTAAAACAGGTGATTGAGGACAGAGTGATAGCACAGTGGGCAAGGCATTTATTTGTCTTGCTTGTGACCTAGGTTCAACCCCAGTATCCCATATGGTCCCCTGAGCCTGCCAGGAGTACTTCTTGAGTGCAGAGCCAGGAGTAACTCCCCAACATCTCTGGGTATGATTCCAAACAAACAAACAAACAAAGAAACAAACAAAAAAGATGATCCTCATTGTATACATTTTCTGCATTTGTGAATTTGCCTATACACTAAATTTATTTATAAAGCCCAAATTTATGCTTTATGGTCATTCACTGAAGTTACTGGGGAGGTGGGGAATCAAGCATATCTGAAACACAGGCCTCCATGTAAGGGCAAACAAGGGGACAGGCACTCAACTCCTTTTGAGGGGTCTATTTATGCACAAGTTTTTGGGGGGAGGAACATAGGGGGCTTTTATGTAAAAGTACCAAGGAAGGGAAGGAAGAGGAAGATAGAGAGTAATCAGTAGCACACTTAAGAAAGCACAAAGGGGGTTGGAGAGATACATGGAGGTAGGGCTTAATACATGGAGGTAGGGCTTTGCCTTGCATGCAGAAGGATGGTGGTTCGAATCCCAGCATTCCATATGGTCCTCCAGCCTGCCAGTAGCTATTTCTGAGTGTAGAGTGTAACACCTGAGTGCTGACGGTGTGAGCCAAAAAACAAAAAACAAAAAAGAATAAGAAAGAAAGCAAGAAAGCACAGAGGCTTTCCAAAGGTGGAGAGAGCCTAGAATGCAAACTAGCATGAAACAGAAAAGGCCACATCTCTAGAGAGGAGATGCAGAAATATGTGCTCAGGAACCATGTAACCCAGCAACACATGTGTGCTACATCACTTTTCTGTCTTTGCAAATTTGGGGGCTTCTCTGGCGGTGATTGGCTATTGAACATGCCGATATTGGGATGCAGTTTCACAAACTACACAAACTACAGCGCCAGGGTGGACACATGAAAATAACCTCTGGGTGCTGTGCTAAAATGCTGCTGAGCAGCGGTTCACCTTTGCCCACCTGTGGAACAGCCCAGAATGGCAGCTGAGAAACAGTGAGCCAGTGTTCCTAAGAGCAAGATGATCATTTTCTGAAGAAAATAGCACAGTAAGATGATCTTGCTTAAGACACTGAGGTATTGGTGCTACTTCCCCTGGGAGCAATGACCCAGTATTTTCAGGCTCACAAAGCATTTAGAGAACAGGACTGTCATGAAAGAGAACTGGCCATACACGGATGTTCGTAACAATATTCGGTCACAGTCACAAGGGGAAGCATCACTAATAAATTGAGAAACAATGGTGTTTCTGAACAGTAGACGCATTTTTTTGCTTTGTTTTGGGGTCACACCCAACAGTGCTCAGGGGTTACTCCTGGCTCTCTGCTTATAAGTCGCTCCCGGCAGGGTCAGGTGACCATATGGAATGCCGGGATTGGAACCAGAGTCTGTCCTGTGTTGGCTGCGTGCACACGCCTTACAGATATGCTATGGCTCTGGCCCCAAATGTAATGTGCATTTGTTACCCCTCCCCAATGACATATGCTAATCTCACCTGGATGGTGAGACCCACCCACAGCTGGTAGGGGTCTGTGGTTAGTAATTAAGGGGTTGCCTAGGGGGAGGAGAACAGATCTGAGACAGGATGGATGCAGAGCAGCAGGAAGAAGACTGCTTAGCTAGAAGCCATGTGAAAAAAAGCACATGGCGACTAGGACCTTGTAATAAAGCTGGGTTTCTCCTGAAACTTCAACTGACTGCCTGTGGATCATTTCTTTGCCGTCACCCTATACCTACAGACAAACCGGCTGAAGGGGCTGCAAGCTCCAGAGAAAGGCCTCACCATTATCTACTACACTAGGACTACATAATTAATAATTAATACAACATGCACTTAATATTACTTAGCAATATGCTAAGTAAAAGTCACATCTTATATCAAACACCTCAAATAAATAAAGCCATAAAATCCAGCACATGGATGGCCTTAAAGAAAGGGGCCGAAGAGATAGCATGGAGGTAGGGCATTAAATGCCTAGCATGCAGAAGGACGGTGGTTCGAATTCAGGCATCCCATATGGTCCCCGAGCCTGCCAGGAGCGATTTCTGAGCATGGGGACAGGAGTAACCTAACCTCTGAATGCTGCCGGTATGATCTCCCCCACCCCCCAAAAAAAGGCTAGAAGAAAAAGGATGGTAGAATTAACTGCTTCATGAGATTGATATTTTATTTTGAGGTGATAAGGCTATTTTGGAAACCAGAGGTTTCCAGTTTGAGGTGATAGTTATGCAACACTAAAAATTTATTAAAATGGCACTGTACTGTCATTTCATATACCTATCTATATAGGTATATGGGTAAATGATTTTTTGGGGGGAAATAGGGGCCAGGGATCAAACTCAGAGCCTCAAATACAAGGCAATTTCTGTACTCCAAAGTCCTTTTGTTTTATGAACATTAATTCTGCACTATGAATTTTACCCTGAAGATATATACAAATTTCTCAATTCTGTATAAAATGTCAGTCAAAAAGTTATTTCTTTTTTTTTTTTTTTGGTTTTTGGGCCACACCCAGTGACGCTCAGGGGTTACTCCTGGCTATGCGCTCAGAAGTCGCTCCTGGCTTGGGGGACCATATGGGACGCCGGGGGATCGAACCGTGGTCCGTCCTAGGCTAGCGCAGGCAAGGCAGGCACCTTACCTCTAGCGCCACCACCCGGCCCCCCCCAAAAAAGTTATTTCTTAAGATGGTTCCCCTTTCTTTTTTTTTTCTGGGGACGGGGGGGGGGGGGGATCACACCCAGCGGTGCTCAAGAGGTTACTCCTGGCTCTACGCTCAGAAATTGCTCCTGGCAAGCTCGGGGGACCATATGGGATGCCGGGATTCGAACCAACGTCCTTCTACATGCAAGGCAGATGCTCTGCCTCCATGCTATCTCTTCGGCCCGGGACAAAAATTCTTGACAAATACACATCTCATTCTTAAATTATGGTGAAAAACTTAAGTGGTAAATAATTGTATTCATTTCTTCAGTATATAGAACACCCACTTAATATATAAATTCAAGGTTTGTTTTAGGAAACAAAACTTTAGCCTTTGAGTGCCAATGTATGTCTGTTGGATTTCCTTTGCTTTTGTTTTACACCTATTAGGGAAGGGTGTTGGGCCACACACGGGTTTCTCCTGGCTCTTTACTCAGAAACTGTTCCTGGCAGGCTTGGGGGACCTAATGGGATGCTGAGGACTGAACTTGGGTTGGCAATGTGCAAACATCCTACCTCCATGCTATCTTTCCAGCCCCTCCCGTTTCTTTTTCATAGCAACAGGATGTTGAAATAAAAAAGATGTTAAAGGGGCTGGAGTGATTGCACAGTGGTAGGACATTTGCCTTGCATACGGCCAATCCCAGACTGACCTGGGTTCGATACCCATCATCCCATATGGTCCCCCAAGCCTGCCAGGAGTGATTTCTAAGCACAGAACCAGGAGTAACTCCTGAGCACCTTTGGGTGTGACTCAAAAACCAAACAAACAAACAAAGATTTAAAAAGTTTATACTGAGGGGCTGGAGTGATAGCACAGCAGGTAGGGGGCTTGCCGTGGACCCGACTAACCCAGGTTCAATTCCCTGGCATTCCCTATGGCCCACAAACCTGCCAAGAGTGATTCCTGAGTACCTCTGGGTGTGGCCCAAAATTAAAACTAATAAGTACATACTATATGTAAAGCAGCTATCTGCCTAGCTGATAAACATTTCTCTGCAGCTGTAGTTGAAGAAATTATATGTTTTAATACACTTAGAGAAATCAAATAATTTGGGGGGGGGTATCACACAATGTTCAGATTACTCCTGGCTCTGCACTGTGCTTGGGGGGGGACCATGTGAAATGCTGGGGGTTGAACCTGAGTTAGCTATATGCAAGGTAAACCCCTTATCTGCTGCACTGTTTCTCTCCAGCCCAAGTTCAAAGAATTTTTACACAGAGGTATTCTCCCAAAGGACAGGACATCATGAAAAGAGAGAAATGACTAAGGTCTCGGTAGGCCTATTCTGTTCTTGTGCCCTCCTGTGCTGAGAGTACAAAGGGCTTCCAGATAAACAGAGACAAGATGAAATTCAAACGAAATACATCTACGAACATTTCTCAAGAACTCTTGAAATCAAATCCTATCTGGCAAGGCTGAGCTGCTAGTGAACTGATAGCTGAGCTTTCCACTCCCCCAAGGCTCAGGCTGAGTTTTCCTACCTGTGACAAGGGGGTTCTGTCGGAGGTAACTTGGAAGGACGAGTCCAAAGAAGATGGAGAAGCCAAGCACAAAGAGGTTCCGGGAGGAATTTAAATCGATGAACTGCAGGTTTGAGAGACCAACAGCCGTAATCATGCCTGGAGAGAAAAATGCCACAAAGAGCTCACACACAGCCTAGGGCAGAGACAGATTCCCTTCATCCCATCCTGCTGTACTGTAGAAACTGCTAGAATCCAGCCTGGGCAGGGGTTGGAACACTTCTCCTGGTTGTCTCAGATCCAAATACACATTATAATAGAACAACAACAAACAAAAAAGCCCAACCAAAAACTAAGCACATGGCTTTAAACCTGTCAAACTACAGGCAAATATCAAGGTTAAACTGTGAGGAAGCATAGACAAGTATCTGGTCCCTGTAGACAACAACTGGTTGCTGCCAAAAGCAAACCAAGTCCCATCATAAAATGACCAGTTTTTTTTTGTTTTTTTTTTTTGGTTTTTGGGTCACACCCGGCAGTGCTCAGGGGTTACTCCTGGCTGTCTGCTCAGAAATAGCTCCTGGCAGGCACGGGGGACCATATGGGACACCGGGATTCGAACCAACCACCTTTAGTCCTGGATCGGCTGCTTGCAAGGCAAACGCCGCTGTGCTATCTCTCCGGGCCCAAATGACCAGTTTTTAACAAGAGCCCATTCGGAGGGAGAAGATCTGAGTTATGTTAATCAGAAACCCCAGTAAATTTGGTTTTTTTTTTAATTCAATCACTCTAAATTCTGCTTTTAACATACATTCAATGTAAAGGGTGGGGTAGCTTTCTATGCTTTTGAAACTGTATCTTTTGTGTTTTAAGCAGAATTTTGTTGTGACGTCCATGGTGAGAGGAAGCCAGCATTGGAAAAAGGGAAGGAAGCAAACAAGCCCATGGGGAGGCCACAGTCAAGGAAATGGAATTTTACCGAAGAGGGTGCAGAAGAGGGCGCCGAGCACGGGGTCTGGGAGGGAGGCGAAGAGGGCGCTGAACTTGCCGATCATGCCCAAGGCCAGCATGAAGGCGGCCCCGTACTGGATCACTCGGCGACTGCCCACCTGCAGAGAAGCAGAGAAGTTCACCCTGAGGTCCTCCTGCATCACCGATGTCCACTCAGGGAGTCACTCTTATCCACCCAACAACAAATGTGACAAAATACGAATTAGTGCCGCTTTTGGACCACATTCAGTGGTGCTCAGGAACCACTCCTAGATCAGAGGACCAGACCATATGGGGTGCTGGGGACTGAACACAGGTTGGCCATAGGCTCAGGACCTTCCCCACTATACTTATCACTTGACCCCAGATGAATGGTTTTCTACCACTGGCTCTTGAGACTATTGCCTACCTATGAATATAAGAAGGTTGGAGACTACTTATCTAGATTGCTCCTGAGGGGAAGGGGTCCACACCTCCAGCATTTCAGGGCTACTCTTTAGTCTGTGCTTAGTCTGTGTCACAATCAAGTGGTTATCAGGGGAACATGCAGGGTAAGGGACCAAATCAGGGTTCTGAGCCATCTCATCTCTCCAGCCCCAGATAACTCAGCAGGGATTGATCTCAACACACAATTACTATAAAGATCCCAGAATTTTCACCACTTTTACCCCCGAATCAACCCTCAACCCCCATCACCACCCTTGCAGCCTTGGGTCAAACCTACTGGCCTGGTTGCTACTCAGGATGGTTATTTCCAGATCTGTCTGCCTGGAACCTGGACCTCATTTTCCTATCCCCCTGTCCTAGCAAGTTCACAGAACATCTTCAAGAACAACACCCACTTGCAGTCCTCTCTACTACCTTCATGGATCCCAAAGTTTGCCTTCCTTGCACAGAGCTTCTACAGCCACATGCAGAGTTAACTTCCTTCTATCTGGCCTCCATCATTATCCATTAAACCTGATCTCTGCCTTCTATAAATTTCCATTCAGCCTAGTGTCACCAACTACCGGAAAGAGGAACTAACAATGGACTCCAGAATCCTGCACTGTGGCTCTAACTTGGTGCTGCTTCTTTAGAAGAAAATACCCCCAGTGATGTAAAAAACAAAGTGCAAGATATCTTCGCCGTTATTTTGGCTGGGTATTTGTGAATCCAAGAACAGTCCCCAGAATGAGAAATTACTTCCCATCCCCTTGTCCCCTTTCGGGGGAAGACCTTGGTAATATTTATCCGCAGCAAATAATAATCCACACAGACAAGAACGATAGGGTTTAAAAGATCGGGCAAGGAGAGCCAGAGAATCCTCCTGCAGCCAGCAGCTTTTTCACAGAAGGACCCCTCACTCCTGTCCCTCAAGCTATTTATTGCCAACTCCACAGCGCCCCACCTGGAAGGGTTAGGTGGGGCAAAAGTCACAGAACAATCCTAAGGAAACACTTTTAAATACAATTCCAAGAATCATCTTATGGAAACTTTTTCATATGCTACAACAAAGGAGGGGATGATGGGCACTCAGACAGCAGGTTTGTCCTTGGGGCTTTAGCTAAGGGTTGGCTAAAAAGACAGGAAGCAAAGTTCGGTCCTTCCTTGGCAAAAGTCACATATCACATGCACAGCAGGCTGGGCGCTACCTCCTGGGACATGGTGGCAGAGAACATTTCCAGTCCTGCATCACAGACTCTGGGAAGGAGCTCTCAGGTCACAAGGCCAGAGTGGATTGGGGTATTCACAGTATATGGTGGGCCAAGATCCCACATACACCCCTAGCTTTGCCACTGGAAAACCAAGCAGCCTCCACCCAACACCCACCATCTTCTGGGCAGATAAATGATCCAGTTCCTCTACCCAAGCTCCAGAAGGAAAAAATGGTGCCAGACTAGTCCCAATACAGGAAAACTCTAGGGCCTTCTCTGCACTGGAAAAATATGCCTGGACAGAGAACCAGCTCTGCAAAGATCAGCAGGGTTAATCAGTCCTATAGACTTACACTGGGAAAGGTCTGGGCTAAGGCCTGAATCGTCATTTTATGCATGAAAGTTTAAATTTGCTGTAGATGCTTTAAAAAAAAGAAACAAAAAAAATAAGCAAACAATAAATCCCAACAAACCCTGAACAAACATTGTCTGCTCCCTAAGAATTATCGGGTGCCAAGTACTTGCTTGTGCCCCAAATACCAGAGACACAGCCTCGTATTCCGCCTCTCTGATTAGTCCAAGAAAAGGAGTCTCTGCTTCCCCTTGGCCTCTCTGCCTGCCTTCCTCCTGACATGGCCCCAGAACTGTGGCTGTCTTCAGGGCTTCAGCAATAGCACAGGTACCCTTCATCTAGATACCACTAGACACACCAGTCTAGCTGTTTCGGGGGCTGGAGAGATAGCACAGAAAGTAGGGTGCTTGCCTTGTACACAGCTGACCTGGGTTTTGTGCCTGGCATCTCATATGATTTGATTCCCTGGGCAATGAGTATTTTCTAACTGCAGAGCCAGGAGTAAGCCCTGAGCACTGCAGAATAGCCCCAAAACCCAATCCCTCCCCCCTCCTCGCCCCCAATAAAAGAAGAGGCTATTTCTGATTCTGCTATTCTGAGAATCACACTTAGGACTAAGTTGCCCAGGAACATTCAATTCTTGGTCCTGCTGCCTTGTAAGTGCTCATTACAGACATGGGCACATCTGGACTTCCCAGAAAGGGATGGGAGGGGGGTGCAGATTTGTGTGAATCGGGCTGGGGGCAGAGCTGGAATCCAAGTCCAGAACAGCTACCCCACCCAAAGCCACAACCCTCCCTCCCCCCGCTCTTTAGCCCCTAGGAACTTGAGAACACTTTTCTTGTTCTGGTTTGAGGGTCATACCCAACAGTACATGGCTCTTTACCCAGGGGTCATTCCAGTGGTTAAGGTAAATGCCACTGTACTTCTCTATGGCCCCAGAACATGGGACAGGTCAACATCCTTGATTGGTCTACCAGTCTAACATGCCCATATAGATGCATGGATAACAGACAATGCTGAGAGTTGCCTGGGTTGGGCTCAAACTCTGAAGGGTCACAGCAGAGATCTCCTTTGCAGACTCTGGAAGCCAGATCCATAGTACAACCACAGCTGCCAACAGCACTCCCTACTATGACAAATCTTTTCTCAGTCTGCTAGTCTCTGGCAGCCAGGGATGAAGTTGAGGCCCTTGTAACTTGGCAGTGTGAGAGACTGACATTTTTCATTGAATTCATTTAAATGGACCCCAGCGGCTACAGACTATTCATGGGCTAGATAATTGCCAGGTTTCAGACCTGGGATCTACTCAGAAAAGTGACTTGCCCCAAATTCAAACTCTCTGGCTGGAGGAGCTCAGGTTTCTTTCTCCAGAACTTTTCCATGAGCCCCAAGGCTCAGATCAGAAAACATCTCTGCTGGGTGTGTGTGGGGTGTGGTGTTGTCATTCCTCTCTCAAGACAGCTTCTGCCCGTGGCTCCACAGAGCCCCCTGGAGTCAGAGACTGGAGAGACCAGCCCCGGGGCCTGTAGAGAGGGCCCCGTCCAGGGTTCATGTCTTTGCCAGGAAGTGGGTTTTAGGGGGATTTGTAGTGGGGGGATCAGTTCATTAAAACCAAACCAAAACAAAAAAACAACCTGCTGACAAGGAGCCTTTTCAGAAGAAGCCAGCATATTCCAGCTATTAAATCAAGAGACTTAATCCCCAAGCCACCTGAGTTGTGCTACGGAAGAGGATCAGCAAGCCACTCCCCACAATGACTCCAACACTCTAGGATACCTCTGCAGGGGTGCAGGAAGGGGAAGCCCCCGCCTGTCAAACCACCAGCTCATCCTCTGGGGCCTCACTTCAGTGTTATTTTGGAGAACAGCCTGTCTGCTGAGAGCGTTAATAGGACAGAAAACTGGCATGAGTCAGAAGGCTGAAGTTCTCCACAAGAGCACCCCAGAGCTTGAAGGACTTGCCTGAAGAAAGTACTCCTCCACCCCCAAAGGCACAAGAACAGAGTCCCCCCTTCCTTAACCTTCTACCCCCACCCCATCCTCACTTCTGTGAAGGCTCAGCCAACAGCTTCTGACCCCTGGAAAAACCAGCTAAGAATTCAGCCTCAAACTGGCCTTGCCCCCCTTCCTTCCGGGGGATTTGCAGTCAGGATTAGCCAACCTTAGTGTCTGGTTTCTTTTTATCTGATTATACAAACTCTCAGGGCGCTGAGGTTAGTATGAAAGGAGGATTTGGGTTTTTTACAGGGGTCAAAGGCTCCATGGAAGCCTTTAGAAGACTCGGACTCACCCCACTTTTTCAAGACCCAGGGTTCAGGAGAGGGAAACACGTGCAGCAGACAGGGGCCTGTACCTAGGTAGCTGTTTCCACTGCTCTTCCAGCTCCAGGCCCCTGCAGCACTCACATCTCCATGGATGAGCAAGTTAGAGTCTGCAATGGGCCTAGAGGGCAGAGTGCTGGGGATGGAGCTGAGGCCACTGGGGTTGATGTTGGAAGCTAGTGATAAAGCCCAAGTCAAGGAATAGGCCCTGTGGATTCTAGTGTGGGGTGGGGCGTGAAGGTGCAGCCTCTAGGCTTTGCTCCCCTCACAGAGACTAGACTGACCTCCTACCCTGCAGGGTCTCACCAGAAAGAGAAGGGGGTTCTGCCGCCTAGGTTGGGGGATAGCCCACTCATTTCTCTGATGGAAGACCCGGGCCTGGCACCTCCTAAGTATCTTCATTCACCTTTGGAGTCTCACAAATGCCGGTATGGATCCTTACCGGTGACAAAATATGGGTCTTTCCCCAGGGCATTCCTCTTGGTCTCTGGCAACACACGGGCCTATTTGGGCTCTAAATTGGCACCCCACCTCACCCTGATGCCCCTTGCCCAGGTCACTTCATGCACCCGATACCCTTTCCTCTTTGCTCAAGGTCACGTCTCCAAATCTACAGAACACATAAAGGACTGATGAGACTCAAAAAGGAGGGTGGCTGATGAGACTCAAAAAGGAGGGTGGAGACATCTCCCGGGCCTTTCATAAAGGCACTGTTGAGAACAGGGATAAGAGACAGAGAGAAGGACCAGAGAGATAGCATGGAGGTAAGGCGTTTGCCTTTCATGCAGAAGGACGGTGGTTCGAATCCTGGCATCCCATATGGTCCCCTGAGCCTGCCAGGAGCGATTTCTGTATGTAGAGCCTGGAGGAACCCCTGAGTGCTGCCAGAGGTGACCCAAAAACCAAAACCAAAACCTAACCAAACAAAAAAGAGACAGAGAGAAAATAGTATCTCAATCAAAGTCTACCTCTAAATTCACAGTGGGACCAGATAAGGGCCCAAGAGGTAGGACAGCTGGCAGGTTGCTTGCCTTGCATGTGCCTGAAGCCGGGTTTGATCTCCAGCATTCCATATGGTTCCCTGAGCACGACTAGGAGAGATCCCTGAGCCAGAGCTCAAGGGGTCCGACAAATCAGGGAAATGACCAATGCTGAAGCCACCCCCGACTCCACTCCCAATTTTAGTTAGAAAAGTGTGCATACCTTAGTAATTCCCAAAACACCAATGTTGGGACTGGAGGAAGTGGAGCCGTTGCCAGTACCAAATACGCCATCCAGAACACAAGAGAGACCCTCCACGAAGATCCCCCTAGAATGTGAAGGAGCAGGACAAGAGAAGTTACTCCATGAAGAAAATGGTTCTGAAACACGCCTGGTGCTTATGGCCAAGGACAGAACTCCCAGACCTGCAGCCTAAGCTTCCTAAGAGGTGAGACACATGGGCTCAGGCCTTACTCCAGACCTGTCAGGACCTTCTCCCTTTTCTGTTTGGTAGCCATGATGGCACACCACACATTAGACCCCCATCTATCCAAATCATTCCCATGAGCCACCCCATCCCCCAAAGTTGGTGCCTATCTGCCTGGATAAATTTAAGACCTCTTGGTTGGGGACTATCAAGGAAGACCATGGAATGGGTTCCTAGCCTAGAAGCTGAGCAGTGGGGTGCGTGCAGACAAACAGGACTGCATACCTGTTGATGGCGTGGATGGGAGGTGGCGGGGCACAGGAGAGACGGGCACATGCGTAGTAGTCCCCAATGGACTCGATGATACTGGCCACCACTGCACTCAGCATGCCGATGACACCGGCCGCAGACACCGTGGGCAGTCCCCACTGAACTACGGAAGGGGAAACATGCGTGAGATTCCCCCCACTCCTTAGGGATGGCTTCAACTGCTCTCACGCTACCCTATGACACTGCATGCCAACAATAGGCTTCAAGACACAGTGGCATCTTCATCATTTGTGTCTGAAAACCTTTCACTGTTTGATCTAAATCTTCATGACCACTGCCCTTCTCTCCTCCTCACCCCAAGATTCCAGTTCAGTGAAGAGACCAATATAGGGCCTCAGTCCACCACTAAAGAAGTTACAGATAGGACAGCAGGAAAGGGCTCCCCTTGCAGACAGCTGATTTCATCCAATCCATAGGTGTTAGCCCTGATTACAGCCAGGTGTGGGCAAAATAAACAAAAACCCAGTCCCAAAAATTAGGTCTCAGTGGGGCTGGAGAGATAGCATGGAGGCAAGGCATTTGCCTTGCATGCCGAAGGATGGTGGTTTGAATTCCAGCATCCCATATGGTCCCCTGAGACTGCCAGGAGCAATTTTGAGTGCAGAGCCAGGAGTAACCCCTGAGCATTGCTGGTGTGATCCAAAACAAACAAAAAAAAGCGGCAAAAACAACAAACAAACAAATAAATAAATGGGCCGGAGAGATAGCATGGAGGTAAGGCGTTTGCCTTGCATGCCGAAGGACGGTGGTTTGAATCCCGGCATCCCATATGGTCCTCTGAGCAAGCCTGCCGGGAGTGATTTCTGAGCATAGAGCCAGGAGTAATCCCTGAGCATTGCCGGGTGGAACCCCCAAAAAAAACAAAACAAAACAAAAAAATTAAGTCTCGGAAAGAAGAGAGATAGAGTTGTTTACACACTAGGCCACTCAGTAAGCCAGCAGACCTCATAGGATCCACTCCCACATTGAAGCTCATGGGCAACTGTCTTAATATCAGCTATAATGGCTGGGAAGCCCAGGTCTGGACCAGATGGCCAGGACAGGAACTGGTTCGGGGCAACGCCTTAGCACAAAGAATAAATTGCCTGACCAGAGGAGTCTCCTCTGCTTCTTTTCTGTTTCAAGACCATTTCTTGGTGACTGCTAAATTGCTATTTAACCCAGTCTGCTGAGAAATCTGTATGGGAAGAATTTTAGCTCTGCTGTGCAGAAAACACAACACAGCAAAACATGATACAAAATAATTGCACTCTCTCTAGTGCAGATGCAGAGGAAAGTCACTGGCTAAATTTAAACCTCAATAGAAGAGTAGGAGGTGGAGACTCGGGGAGAGGGTGGAAGGTGTCAGGGAACCCTATTATAGGAAATGAAGTTTCCTGGGAGCAAGCTTCAGCTTATCTTGACTTAGCTCATCACTATTCTTTTCTTTCAGATATTAAATGCGTAGACAAAGAAGACCTGGTCTGTTGGTGCAAGAATCCATGTTAGAGCAGAGGAATGAGTCACAGCTTAGATAAGGCAATCCAACTGGGGCACTATGGGCCCAGAGCAAGAAAACAGGCAGAAATGCAGAGAATGGAGAGGACAGGGAGGTAGGGAAGGACTGAGTTGGGCCTATGTGGCCCAGGGCTGGCAGGCCTCTTAAGAAGAGTAAAAGAGGGGCTGGAGAGATAGCATGAAGCAGGGCATTTGCCTTGCATGCAGAAGGACGGTGGTTCGAATCCCGGCATCCCATATGGTTCTCCGAGCCTGCCAGGAGCGATTTCTGAGCATAGAGCCAGGAGTAACCCCTGAGCGCTGCTGGGTGTGACCCAAAAACCAAAAGAAGAAGGAGGAGGAGGAGGAGGAGGAAGAGGAAGAGGAAGAAGAAGAAGAAGAGGAGGAGGAGGAGTAAAAGAGCCATCAAGAAGGTGAGGAATGGACTGAAAAGTTAGTATAGCACGTAGGGTACATGCCTTGCACATGGCTGACCGGGTTTGATCCCTAGGACCCCATAGGGTTCCCCAAGCCTGTGTGCACCCCTCCCCAAAAGATGAAAGGAAAGGGACATCATCTCCAAAGACACCTCTGAGTGACTAACAGACTGGGCCTGACATGGGTGAGGGAGATCTCACCACAGGGCCAGGAGGTCAGTAGCAAGGGTTCACACCAGCCCTTCTGTCCCTGGCAGCTGTGGAGCACATTATTCTCACATGGGAACTTCATCAGGAACCATGTTTTCTGAATAACCTTTTCTGCTGTCACCATGTGATGGAGTCATTTTAGCAGCTTAATTTTGGGGGGAAGAGATGCTTATTTTAGCTAGCCACTAACTGGTTTTCAGAAAGGCCTGTTATTTTCTCTGTCTCTTTATTCTCACTGTGCTTTCCTTTTCTTTCCCCTTTTGTTTGGAGTCCCTTTTGTTTTTATCTTTAAAATCTGATATTCTCTTGATTTTGACACTTTTAATGTGTAAGCATATTAGTTTTCAATCTCCTCCCTCATGTGTCTGTGTAGATATATAAATAAACAAATAAATAGATTTGGGGGGGATGCTGATTGGTTTAAAACCAGTTAGCTTCCCCGCTTTCAGTTTTTGAATTTTCGTTTGTTTTGTTTTGTTTTGGGGCCACACCTGTTGATGCTCAGGGGTTACTCCTGGCTATGTGCTCAGAAATCTCTCCTGGTTTGGGGGAACCATATGGAACACCGGTGGATCGAACCATCGTCCGTCCTAGGGTAGTGCTTGCAAGGCAGATGCCTTACCTCTAGCGCCACTGGTCTGGCCCCCAGTTTTTGAATTTTTAAAAAGAAAGTTGGGGGGGTGGTTTAAGAGACAGGGAAGTACCTGGCAGTATTTGTTTGTTTGTTTTGGGGTGGGGGGGTACTTTATCTGCCTTTGGGCTTTTTCACCATGCCCCGTGAAAATGGGCCTACTGGGTTAGGAGAGACTAAAACACTCCAGCAAAGCTATGGCTCTAGTTCTAGTAAAATCTCTAAATGTTGGGGCCGGGAAGGTGGCGCTAGAGGTAAGGTGTCTGCCTTACAAGCGCTAGCCAAGGAACGGACCTCGGTTTGATCCCCCGGCGTCCCATATGGTCCCCCCAAGCCAGGGGCGATTTCTGAGCACATAGCCAGGAGTAACCCCTGAGCATCAAACGGGTGTGGCCCAAAAACCAAAAAAAAAAAAATCTCTAAATGCTAGGGACAGCGTTTACACTAAAACCAAGTGGCAACAGCTTCCAGCTTCCACTGGTTACTTCTGGAAACGGGGTCTGGAAAATGTTACACGTGAACCCAAATGACACCTCCATTCCTCCAGTGCAACTTGCCAAGTGCTACTCACATTTGGGTTATAACTTCAGATCCACCTTCCACTTATTGTTATCAGTTTTACTGACAAGTGTGGTCATCAATCCCTCCCCCACATAAGATTCCAGTTACCATTACAAGGTTATAGCAACTCTAAGTTCCATCATGCTTCCATTAAAATCTATTAATCTGGGCATCTGGGTGGGTACTGCAGAATATATACTCTGTCTGAACCTGTCTGAACAGCTGCCCTCAAATCCTGTCCACCTGGCCTTAAACTTGGCAAGAAATCTCTTGACCAGGAAATCATCTCATTGGAACCAACCAAACAAACAAACAAACACAAAAACCTCAAAAATCCAGGGCCAAGGGGCTGGAGCGGTGGTGCAAGTGGTAGGGTGTTTGCCTTGCACGCGCTAACCTAGGATGGATTGAGCCCCTAACCTAGGATGGATTGAGCCCCGCAGCATCCCATATGGTCTCCCGAGCCAGTAGCGATTTGTGAGCACAGAGCCAGGATCGTCACTGGGTGTGGCCCAAAATGCAAAACAAAACAAAACAAGAAAACAGGGCCCAAGCAATTGTATAAAGGATAGGGCATTTACTGTGCACATGGCCCACCCAGGTTAGATCCCTTGCATCCCATATGGCCCCCAGAGCACTGCCAGAAAGTGGTTAACCCTCGAGTATGGCCAGGTGTAGCCCCAAGACAAAAACAACACAAACCCTAACAGCTTTGTTCAAGAAGGGAGCAGATGAACCTTCGGGTGCTAATAAGACCTTTGTGCAGACAGGGTTTTCTCCTTTCACTGTCGAATCCTCTAGCGATCAGAACAGGAAGCCCTTTAGAAAACTTTCTAGAAGGCTCTCCATACTGCAGAGCCTTTGCCCACCTTCAGCTGCTCCTAAGCTCTTTGGGCCCTCAGAATACTTACACGGGTAGGGGACCTTAAACCACGGGGCCACCAGCAGCACCCCCTGCCGGGCATCTGTGCGAGCGTAGAAGCCGTACTTGCTGCTGTCAGGTGGGAATACGTCGGTCACCGTAAAGATAAAGCAGAGTAGCCAGGACACAAGAATGGCCAGGATGATCTGGAGGGGTCAGAGGGAAAGTCTTAGCATGTCAGGAAAACAGAAATGAGGGCAAACGGTTGGCAGACGTATATGCCTCCTTGCCACCCCACAATTTGCAAAGGGCTGGAGGCCATGGCCATCAACCCCTCACCAGGTAAACACCACCTGCAGAGACTCTGTCTGTGGTCAGGAGCCCAGCAGAGCCACGTCCATCCACCTCTCCCATCCATGGGTTGGCAGCCGTCTTGCCCACCAGTCCGTGGCTCAAACAGTTACAACTGAGACCATAGACCTGGGGTTTTGGGCCCCAATATAAGAAACCTACACCCAGTTTAATGAAAGGTTTGGTTGCTATGACAGGCCAAATTCCTGTTCTTCACTACTATCAGGGGAAGCCTTACTCCATGTCTCTTTGACCAAATCTCAGTCTCCTGCTACATTAGTGTCCTCTACCACCTCATCACATGGAAAGCTGCCTGCTCCCTCCTTCCCAGTCACAAGAATTGACCTTTCCCATACTTGTATAAGTTCTGTGCAAGTATGGCCTAAACTTTGGGCCTGGCACTTGGCTTTTGGTGGTGACACTGCAAGACGGGCACCACTGCTAAAATGATTCTATTTTTTCCATGTTCTTCCAAATGTACGTCTTTGCTTCTTCTTTTTACTGGGCTATTGTGCATCTCCACCTGTGGACTGGTGGTAGCATGGCATTGTTACCTTACTCTTAAGTCTGTCTGGTAAAAGGAAAAATGGTCCAGGTTCTTAAAGAGGCATGTCAAGGCACCTGAGTCCTCTTGCTGTCATTGACTAAGAACTGGAACTTTGGAACACATTTAAAAATCAAGTCTAGGGGCCAGAGCAATGGCACAGTGGTAGAGCACTTGCCTAGCATGCAGCTCACCCAGGACAGACTACGGTTCGATCCCTGGCATCCCATATAGTCCCACACGCCAGGAGCAATTTCCGAGCGCATAGTCAGGTACAGTAACCCATGGGTGTGGCCCAAAATCAAAAATATTTTAAAAATTAAAAAAAAATGTCAAGTCCATGATCATTTGTAGTAGGGTCACAACTATCCAGGTCCTCACAGAGACACTCTACCCCACCCACAGCTAGGAGAACCTGAATGAAATCCCATTTATCACTTACGGCAATATTGTTAGGTCGGAGATAAAGTAATTACTCACAGGGAACATTTTGAAGAGCTGTAACTTGTAGGCAGTCCATCCTTTCTTGGATTTGTAAATTGGGAGGGGGAACTTGACATTTCTGGCATATTGAGAAAACAGTAATACTAGGAAAATTGTCCTGAGGAGAAAGTAAATAAAGTGGGTTAAAAGTTGCGTTTGGGGGCCGGGCGGTGGCGCTGGAGGTAAGGTGCCTGCCTTACCTGCGCTAGCCTAGGAGACGGACCGCGGTTCGATCCCCCGGCGTCCCATATGGTCCCCCAAGCCAGGAGCGACTTCTGAGCGCATAGCCAGGAGTAACCCCTGAGCGTCACCGGGTGTGGCCCAAAAACCAAAAAAAAAAAAAAAAAAAAAAAAAAAAAAAAGTTGCGTTTGGGGCCAGGAAGGTGGCGCTAGAGGTAAGGTGTCTGCCTTGCAAGCACTAGCGTAGGACGGACAGTGGTTTGATCCCCCGGCATCCCATATGGTCCCCCCCCTCCCAAGCCAGGGGCAATTTCTGAGTGCATAGCCAGGAGTAACCCCCCTGAGCGTCAAACGGGTGTGGCCCAAAAACAAAAAAAAAAAACAAACAAAAAAAAAGTTGCGTTTGACAGGCCCGAAGAGATAGCACAGCAGCATTTGCCTTGCAAGCAGCCGATCCAGGACCAAAGGTGGTTGGTTCGAATCCTGGTGTCCCATATGGTCCCCCATGCCTGCCAGGAGCTATTTTTGGGCAGACAGCCAGGAGTAACCCTAAGCAATGCCGGGTGTGGCCCAAAAACAAACAAAAAGAAAAGTTGCATTTGACATTTTATTTTATTTTGGGGCCACATTTGGCAGCACTCAGGGGCTACTCCTGCTCTTTTCTGCACACAGAAATTATTCCTGGCTGTCTTGGGAGACCATATGGGATGTTTGGGATTGAACTCAGGTTGGCCACATGCAAGACAAAATGCCTTACCAGCTGTGCTATCATTCTGGCCCCATCATATGGACGTTTTAAAAGCAATACTCGACTCTTCAATGGTAATACTGGTAAATATGGTAAAGACCCCAATTCAGGCACATGCAAGCAGGGGTCCTCTTAATGGTCGTCCATCTTTCATAATGTGATAAACTGTGGGTATGTCCTTCTTGGAGGAACAATAGATGTGTTCTCAGCATTTCCTTTGCACTGACATGAGTGTGTAGCATGAACAATTTGGTTGGATGTTCCAGGACGGAATAAGAAACCACAAGAAATCCCTATGCTGTGGGAAAGATTCAAACTAAGCTTGGGGAAGGCGCAGAACCCAGCAGGTGAAGAGATCCCCTAGGCTTAGTCTCAAAGCTAAGATTCGAAATCAACCGAGAGGTCCAACAACAGATGAGTGGGTCATGAAAATGGGGTATACACAATGGAGTAGAACAAAGCTTTAAAGAATAATAAAATTGTGTGATTTGCTGCAACATGGATAGAACCGGAAGATATATTAAATGAAGTAAGCCAGATGAAAAAGGATTAAAAAATAAACAAAACAGAAGAAGGAGGATAAACATCAGAAGATGTCACTTATCTGGTATTTAGAATAACTGGATGAGGAAATGCAATGGTTTGATTTGTTCTTATTTTTTTGGTTTCTGGGCCATACACAGCAGTGCTCAAGGCTCTGCATTCAGGAATTATGCCTAGCAGTGCTCACAGGACCATACAGGATATTGAGGATAAAACCTGTGTCTGTTAAGTGCCAAATAAGCACCCTATCTACTGAAGTATCTTCTCCAGCATCATGGGAATGCAATGGTTTAAATGGGGATTGTCTAGATCATCCTTGGCCACAGAGTATAGGGAGGAGAAGAAGAAAATAGACTGGAGGGGAGAGGGGGAAAGACAGATGAAAAGAAAAAAGGGGCAAGAGCAAGGGGATTCAGGTACATAATTGATTTAAAGAATGATAAAGCTAATATCCAAACCACAGAGTCAACACCAAAATCACGAGACCCAAACTTTAACAGCCAAACTTAAAAAAGGTGCCTGTGAACAAGGCAGGCTGAGTGATGGGGGATTGGGTGGGGGGCACCCACAAATACTGGTGGAGAGAAACTGCCACTGGTGGTGGGATCCATGCTAGAACATCTGAAACTCAACTATGAGTAGTTCTATAAATCACAGTAAAAGAATTCAAGAAAAGAAAAATACCTGAAGCTGTGTGTAAATAGGGAGGGAAGAGACGAAGTGCTCACAGCATGGGCTCAGGTGGCAATTCTGACAGTTCCCTTATTTTTCCTTTCTCTCTGAGCACAAACAACTAAACTTTTTTAATTTCAAGTACTTGATTTACATACTGTTCACAATAGGGCTCTGTGTACATAATACTCTAACCCCAGAGATTCCATTGCATATCTACCTCTCTTCACTGCTGTCTCTTGCTATGGCCAGCTCAGTTCTATATAGCTAGCTCTTGGGCTCTGTAGCCATACACCCTTTGTTTCCCTTTATTAAGTCTCTTTATATTCCACATATGAGAGATCATTTAGTATTTATCCCTTTCCTTCTGGCTGACTACTCAGCGTGATTCCCTCTAGTTCCATCTACAGAGCCACAACACCTAGCAATTCCACTTCCTAGCATCTTCTCCCAAAAAGTGACGGCAACATCCAGACACCGCCATGTTAGCTCACAAAAGAGATGCAAGTTAAGCTGAAAACTCATGGTACACCAATTTCGCCGATGAAAACTCTGGGTGCTCTCAGGATGGTGGCAAGCTAAGTTCTGGCCCTGCTGAAGCCTCAGCAGATGCACCCACACTCCACAACTGCCTGGATGCCAATGGCCCAACTTCTCCACTGATCTCTGCAGTGATACCTAATTGACAAAAACTACAGGTGTGCTGTTTTGGGGGCTGACAATTCTGGAATCTTCTCAGAGTAAGGATGGGCAGCTACAGCATGTCAGCTCATCATCCCTGCTCCACACATTCTGGAATTTCTAGAGCATGTAGTTGCATTTGCTAGCAGTCACGACACCTTCCATTTTTCATACTGACACCAGGGAAGGAACGCACCAAATGGGATACGAAAGACATATAGAAACCACCTAAGCTCAACAAACAAAACTAGTAACACAGAATGCAACAAACAGCTTAGTAAACCTTCAGACAATGACTTAGTGACTTAAAATGTTACCTTTCACAAATTTTCTTTCAGTGAAGTTTTTATCAATACTTCTTTTAGCATTAGTTAGAGCAAGCAATATGAAGTCAATGATTTTGTGCCAACCAAGGAGATTGGCTTGAGGTAGGTGGGAAACTGTGGAAGGAAAGTTACATAGGAGGTAGGTAGGATTGATATTAGAAAACTGAATGCCAGAAACTAGTGTATTATGAGCAACTTTGTAAACCACAGTGTGGGGCTAGACAGATAGTAGAGCAGGTAAGCACTTGCCTTGCACACAGCCAACCCAGGTTCTGTCTCTTGGCATCCTTTATGGTTACCCCAAGCACCACCAGACACAATCACTGAGTACAGAGCCAGAAGTGACCCCTGAGCACTGCCAGGTGTGGCCCAAGAACAAACTAATGAAAGGGTGAAAAGGAAAAACAAAAATAAAACAAAATCACTTGCAACCAATCCTTTGTTCTCTGTGGTATTATTCATGATCACCCAAATCTGGATGATCAAAGATGGCTTTGAAAGAGCCAGGGCAGCCAAGGCCAGGGATATGGCTCAGCAGCAGAAAGCTTGGTCTTGTACATGTGCAGCCTGGTTTGCTACCTGGCACCAACAAAACAAACAAAAGGCAAAACTTCCATATGCAAGACAACCACCTTCAGCAGACTTCAATATGAGTAAGAGCTTAAGTGTCACCTAGGGCCTGAAGAGGGAGTTGAAAGTGGGCTGGCTCGATTGGGCTTGTGGCTCCCTGACAACATTGGTCATCAGGGTTAGAATATATTGCTGGTTCATGGACCACTCTCCTGACTCTGAGTCAGCAATGGCCAAGGCCTCCCCTCACTCCATCTCACTCCTCCAGCAGGACCCTACATGTCTGTCCCCTCATGAAATAAACAGGCCAGTAATGACATGTCTTGTCACCCTCACACTTTCCTCACCAGTCTGAGCTGGCAGTAACATGGGTTGGGGTTCTTAGTCAGAATAACGACTACTAGCTCCTGGGTGCCAGGGCAGTGGCTATGAAAGCAGATCATCAGTTCTACCAATGGTCCAATGCCATCTTACTATCACTCTGCTGAGGTGGAATGCAGCTGATCGAAGCCAGCCTATGTGTGCCCCTACCCCAAAGCTTCTCTGGGGATTTTACTTTACTTCCAGGCCAGCATCAGCTCTAGGACTGAGAAGAGACATAGAGTCCAAAGATTGCAATCCACCACTGTGGTGGGGTAAAGCTGAACCCAAACTATAACCTGCCAATGAGGCATATCAAACCTAAAGTGCGTTTTTGGGGAGCGGAGCGGGGGCATTCTCCAGACACACTTGGCAGTGTTCAGGGCTTACTCTTGTGGTGCTATTCAGGGGACAATATGCTATGCCAAAAACTGAGCTCGCCTTGGCTACATGCAAGGCAAGTGCCCTTCCCACTGTGTTAGCTCTCCAGCCCCTGCTCTGGTATATGTTTTATACTGTATAAAAAAAGTAGATACTACATTAAGAAATTTTTTTGATATGCCTTATGCTGGCTCTATCATTACTTTCGTTGACTCCTCATCTCATAGTCACTAGGACATTCAATTTTCTTTTTTTTTTTTTTTTTTTTTTTATTTTTGTTTTTGGGCCACACCCTTTTGGTGCTCAGGGGTTACTCCTGGCTATGCGCCATACGGGGGACCATATGGGACGCCGGGGGATCAAACCATGGTCCGTCCAAGACTAGCGCAGGCAAGGCAGGCACCTTACCTCTAGCGCCACCGCCCGGCCCCGGACATTCAATTTTTAAAGTTGTTTTTGTTTGTTTTTGTTTTGCTGTTTGCTTCATTTCTGTGTTTGGGCCATACCTGGCCCTCGCTTCAAGAACTACCTCCAGCTCAGTGCTTACAGGTCCATGCAGTGCTCAGGATCAAAGCCAGGCCCCCTGCATGAAAAGTGTTGAATTAAATAATAAAGAAGGCCCTTAGGATGGAGCTGGATGGTGATGGGGTAAATGGAGGGACCTTTCTCTGCCGTCCCAGGCTTCAATCCCCTCCAGCCGGTGGGTCTGCAGTTTCAGGTAGCAGCAAGGAAATCATCCACAGACAGGCTTCAGGAATATCAGCTTTATATTTCCTGGCCAACATGTGTAGCCTATAATCTTTTTTTTTCGGGGGGGGCGGGGGCACACCTGGTGGCACTCAGGGTAATCCCTGGCTATGCGTTCAGAAGTCGCTCCTAGTTTGGGGGACCATATGGGACACTGGGGGATGGAACCGCAGTCCATCCTAGGCTAGCACTGGCAAAGCAGACACCTTACCTCTAGCGCCACCACGCCGGCCCCAAGTGACCTATAATCTTAAACCTATTTAAGCATGGTCTTGTTAGCTTGCCCTGCGTCTAGCTTCTTTCAGCCATCTCTCCTCCAACCTCCAACCACGCAAATCCCCCTTTTAGCCCGAGGTCAAACCTTTATTAACCTCCTCAAGACCCCTCCCAGAAATGGGAGGGTCTTACTTGTAGGTAATGTAACATGAAGAATGGGGGGGGGGGGTGGCAACAGTAAGTACATGGCTCTAACCCATTAAGTCATCTCTCTGGACCCTGATGTCCTTTGAAAAGAGAATGGAGAAATGTATAGTGCAGGCTTGGGGCAAAAACAGCCCAGATCTCCAGCTCAAATCTGACCATTCAAAGGAAGTGAGAAATTACTTTTACTCTTGTTCTCAAATATACCTTTGGGGCATGCAGGGCAGGCAGCCTCCCAAAAGATATGGAGACCCAAAGGCCTCAGGTCAGGAGTGGGGGTGGGTTTGCTTGTGTTTACATGCCAAGGTAAAGATAAGAGTTAACAAGGCATTGAGCTTTGGATCCTCAGCCAAGGCTGCTACCTGCCCTCCCCTCCCTACTCCTTTGTCCCTCCCCCTGCTTCCATTTCACCTGCTGGATGACATTGCTTTTTGCTTTATGTGCAGAGAGATAGCATAGTGGTAGGGCGTTTGCCTTGCAAGTGGCCAACCCAAGACCAACTTTGGTTTGAATCCCAGCATCCCATATGGTCCTCCATGCCCAACAGGAGCAATTTCTGAGTAGAGAGCCAGGAGTGACCCCTGAGCACCACCAGATGTGCCCCCCTCAAAAAAAAAATGCGCAGGCAGAAAAACTATAGCAGGTAGAGAAGGGGGGAATGGGTGGGAGGCTGGGGAGGAGGGGGCTGGGTTGCTAACCCCTCAGCTCATCCACCTTGCAACTGCCTTCATGCCAATGGCCCAGCTTTTCCCCTAGTTTATGCAGAAACACTGAACCACGAAAGCCTCCCACGAAAGGTAGGCTGGTTTTTGTGGCTGTGATCTCTGGGGATATTTTGGAGTCAGAAGGAGCCCTGCACCGTTACCTGCTCCTCTGTAGTTCCAGAAGTCACAGTAGTGCTCACAAGCCACCAGTGCCATTATCTGAGCTCATTGGCCCAGATCCACAGATCCTTAAAATCCTATACTATGCAGCCACAAATGCGGCCATGTGATGCCTCCATATGTTTGATATTAACAACCCGGTGAGAATGCACTAAATTAGGCATGAATTTATCAAAAAAGCCACCTACGTTCAACAAGCAAAACCCACCAAAGAAAGCTCAAATGGCAACAAATAGCTTAGAAAGCCTTCAGCTAATGACCTAATGACCACATTGCAAGATATGATGATTTTCATAAGTCTTCTTTTAATAAAGTTTTTTTCCTGATAATTCTATTATCAGAGAAATTATCTGGTAATACCTGCCAAGGGGCAGGATTGGGGAAGAGTGAGAAACTGGGGACAATAGTGAAGGGAACATTGTACTGGTGGTTGGATTGTTGCTTTAATATTGAATACCAGAAATAAATTTGTAAGCCACGGTATTTAAAAGAAAAGGAGAGGGAGAGAGAGAGTGAAAGAACGAGAGAGTGTGAGAGAGAAGACTAAATAGTGAAGCCCATGTTCATCACACACCCTCAGGTGATGGGCACGCAACTTTTATGGTCTGTGGATGGATTCCAAAAGCTTCCAAACCCTGGCCTTGGGGCACTGTTGAGGTCAGGTACTGAGGTTGAACTGTTGGCTGGGAGTGCACAAAGGCCTGCATCTGCACAAAGGCCCAATGCTAAAATCATCCTTTCTGGGGCAGAGAGATAGAGATAGCACAGCAGCGTTTGCCTTGTAAGCAGCCAATCCAGGACCTAAGGTGGTTGGTTCAAATCCTGGCATCCCATATGGTCCCCCGTGCCTGCCAGGAGCTATTTCTGAGCAGATAGCCAGGAGTAACCCCTGAGCACTGCCGGGTGTGGCCCAAAAACAAAAACAAACAAACAAAAAAACAAAAAAAACCCAAAAAATAAAAACTAAAATCATCCTTTCCAGGCTGCTTCCTAGCCAGCCTGTGGCCCCTCAAAGCTATGGGTTCAGAAGTGGTGTGATGTGAGACCTGAGGGCTGCAAGTATCTCATACTTCCTTTGATATACTCCCCACTGTTTCCTGCCTTCAGTCTCCCCAGCAAGACACTGAGCCAACCACCACCAACTGCAAATGAGCACCGAAAGGCTCGGTGAACTTTTGGCCATTCCAAGAACATATTCTGCCACTCACGATTGCACAGGATCTAACAGGCTTTTAAATTCCTATCACTTGAATCAATCTAAACAACAAGATCATTCATTCAACATCCTATCCTTAGATGAGGATGGATTACAGCAGCTTTTAACGGCTTAAAAGTTTACACAGCTTGCGTGCTTCATCAGTCTTGGAAGAGTCAGCAAACTAGTCCCTGTTTAGTGAAACAACGTAATGAATAATAAAGCTCTTTATGCTACTCTTTATTTCTACTTAGGCATAAATGAGAAAACCTGGACGTGACAAACACTACATTTTTACTAGTTATTCATAGGAGGCTTTGAAGAATAGAGGTGAATAGGGAAGCTCTTATTTCGTTTGTTTTTGAAGGAAAGGGGCAACACATCCAATGGTGCTCAGGGCTTTTCTCCTGGCTCTGCACCTAGAGAGCACGTATAATTGGGTTCAGGGGACCATGAGATGCTGGAATTCTAACTCAGGTTAGCCACATTCAAAGAAAATCCACTACTGACTCTAAACACAAATGGGGAAATGCAACTTCATTTTAGATTCTTTTATCTAATGACTATGAAATTTTAGATCTAACCATCTTCACACTTCAATGTATTTGGATGCACAGTTGAAATAAAACTTAATTGTGGGTGATGGTACCAGTTTTATTAAATATAATCTACACCATGAGGAAGTCTGAAACTACCCATAAGTATACCAAAGGCAGTCAGAAAGATAATAGAGTGCGGAGGGCTCTTACTTGCATTTTACAGCCTTGATTTGGGTTCTATCCTCAGCATCCCATGTGATCTCCTGATCCCTGGCAGAAGTGATACCTGGCAGGAGTGATCCCCAAGCACAGAGCCAGGAGTTAAGCCCTTAGCACTTTGGGGTGTGGCCCAGAAACTAATAATAATAATAATAATAATAATCTTCAGGAAGAAGTTTCCACTGAGGACTCCAGTATGGTATTAGATATGGAAGTTAGCAGTGAAGGGCTACCCCCCTCTACTGCAGTGGCTGAACTACCCCCCAGACCAATCTGACCCACCTACTTCTAGAGAATCTGAAGATGCAGCTGATAAACAGAGAGGTTAATTTAAGCTTTTCACAAAGAACAGCACCTGCATTTTCTTTTTTGGATAAATATTTGCTCCTATCACATCCTCCAATTAAGGACCCCACGGGGACTCTTTCCTGGGACTAACAAAACTATGAATTAGGAATATTAGCCTCATTTGTACAACTTGCTGGAAATATTTTTCTAAATTCATCATTTAATTTCAGTGGTATTTCAGGTGAGTTTTAAGTATGAAATAAAATGTATCTTTCTCTTTTCAATAAGATCCCCCATTTTTTTGGGGGGGAACGTCACCTAGCACCATCATTATACTCGTTTTCATAGTTCAAAACCTTAAACCTTCCCTCCCAACCTCCCTTTATTGCTTGCAGCTCAGTAACTCCTAGGCTGCGTGTGTCTTATCAAAATCTAGGATTACATGCGTAATCCTTCCATAATTCCCTGACATAAAACAAATTAAGTTTGCAGTGTCATACTATTTTTACTTGAAATGTAAAAGGGGCTGTGGCAAGATGGCATATTTGACTTGCACCGGTTGACCAAGATTCAAGTCCTAGGACTACAAATGATGCCCCGAGTACCAGCAGAAGTGGCCCCTGAGTACAGAGCCAGGAGTGCCTGAGCACCACTGGATGTGGTTGAGTCCCACCCCCTGACACCCCACTGACACCCCAAAACCCTTAAAGTGTGTGTAATTGTACAGAAAAGACAGTGCCTTGGCCATGGAGAGAAGGTATTTCTGGAACACTCACAGCATGGCAATGCCCCAGTGCTTCCCAGCTCGTTCTCCTGCTGCCTGGAAACCGGAGAGACCGATGAGGGCCACTGTAGGTGTGATGGTCAGGGGTCCAATATACTTCAGCAAAGCTCCGGGCATGCCGAGGAAGCCAATGACCACTTCTATCAACGAGGACATGATGATAGCCCCCTGGATCTGAAACAGCAGAGGATACAGACAGGGAGTGAGCTGCTAAGAAAGAGACCAGACCCACCAAACACCCAAAATGTCATCTGCAACCACAGCTAACAACTCTTCAAGGCATCCAGTAAAACAATGCAAGAGGCAGAGCTGAAAAATACCCAGAAACCCCACCAAAAAACCTAGCTCAAGAAAGGCTGGACAGGCAGAAGTGGGCAGGGACATAGAGCCAACTTGTCTTTTCCATTGGCAAGGCACATCATATTCATAAGTGACATTCACTCAATACCAGCCTAAGAAGGGCGTTGCAGTATATTCTCCATATTTTTCTTCAATTTTACAAAACTGATCAATCACTGATTGTTCAGTCTTATATAATCCTTTTTTTTTTTTTAATTTTGGGTCACACCAGCAGCGCTCAGGGGGTTACTCCTGGCTCTGTGCTCAGAAATCACTCCTGGCAGGCATGGGGACCATATGGAATGCTGGAATTCGAATCACCATCTGTTCAAATCGGCTTCGTGCAAGGCAAATGCCCTACTGCTGTGCTATCTCTCCGACCCATCAGTCTTAAATAATCTTAAGGACAAAATGACTTGGTTTGAAAGTCATTGAAAGGGTGTTATATTATGGGGCCAGAGAGATAGCTATTTGGGCTAGATATAAGCTTTATATGGCAGGAAGCATGGTTGGTTCAATCCCCAGCACTACAAGAACCTCCAAGCACTGCCAGGTGTGGTCTAAAAAAACCAAACCCAAAACAAATACCCTTTTCTATAGAAAGTGTTATGTTGACAAAAGAATTCTAATGGGGAGGGTAGTGTCTGAATTCACAGATAAGGCTGGTCTGTGCTAATGCTGAAGTAACGGTGAATGGTAACAGACTTAGGAAGATATAAACAAAAGGTCAGTCACTCTTCATGTGTGGGGACTTCTACTCTGTGTTCTATTCCAGGGCACCATACTACACAGGTGTTTCTAATGCACCCCACAGTCCCTCAAAGGCTTCCAGGGCAGCCTCAGCCCCGATTCCTTCGGAAGGTATGGAAGTATGGGTATGAGTGTGTGTGCATATCTCTTTAAAAGCCATGGCACAGAGATGCTCTGTATGCCTTATTTTCTAGGGGCATCAGAATCTTGTGCAGTCAGAGACATCATATACACGTGCCCATGGCTGGGGTGGGGAATACACTTCGCCCACACGACCACATACTGTTCAGCACAACCAATGCAGAAGCTGAGAAGAAACGCAAAGAAGGGGCCAAGAAGGAGGCTCTGGTCTGACGAGGTGCAGACGTGTTCCATGCCTTGCCCCACAAAAACCCAAAACAGGTGTGAGCAGACAATGTTCCTCTTTTACCTCTCGGATCCGGGGGTACCAGATATGTTCTGTGTGCAACAGTTCCGCTGTTCCGTTAACCACTGAAACATCTTGAAAAGAAAAACAAAGACAAAATTTTTCCTGGGGTGACACTGATGTTTGGCAGGATATATTTATTTTATTCTTCTCAATTTCCTCACTTGCAGGTTAAGTGCCCATCCCTGAAATTCAAGTAACAGTAGCATTGACTGGCCATACTGAAATGGTGGCTTCCTCCCACCCACTAGGCTGACCGACCTGACCACATCTTTTCATCCACTGAGAGAGCTGCCAGTCTGTCCAAGTTGAGCGAAGAAGTGGTCCTGCTCTTGGCTGGAGCCAGACTCACAAAGATCAACCTTTGCTAGCAACTCGCTGAAACACCCAGCAGTAAAGCTGTCTAATTGAGGCTAGAAACTAGATAAAACAGCAATGGGTCCTAGCCAGTGCCTACATCAAATCGGTCACCAAGTAGCAAGAAAGGAAGAAACTGGGAGTAAGAAAGGAAAAGAGGACTGGAAAATTTTGCTCCAGGAACCTCAAAATTAACGGTATTTTGAGTGTTCAACAGGTTGGACTGTTGATTCACAAATTCACTGTTGATTCACAAATCACTTCTGGAAATCTGTTCCTGATCGTCTATGGTAACTTCAGGATTTTTGCAATCCCTAGTGGTGGGGGGTGAGGCTGGGAGAGGGGCAAGAGTCATTTGCAGGAAACCAAAGCAGTCAGATCCATTTAAAAAAAAAATAGTAATAATAATTTAAAAAAAGGCAGAGATGGTTCCAAGAAGGGATGCTCACACAGCAAAGAGAATTGGTGGTGGCTCATAAAATCCACAGAAAGGAAGAAGCCGAAAAAAAAAAAAATAACACAAATATTCTTCTGTTCCACTCCTATGTTTATGAATTACATTAGCATGAAGGAATGAGGTCATTTCTGGTTCACATTGGCTCCGGGTTGAGGAATGAACGAATGGGAAGAGAAGGAGGAAGGGAGAGAAAGAGAGAGACATGGCCCACAGATTGGAGCATTCTAGGTTGCTTATTGGGTCGTGTGCTCCCAGCTTGGCTCCACAAAGGACTCACTGCATCCAGGCCTCCCTTCCTTCCATAGCCTGTGATAAAGGTCCCCAATGACATATGTGCAAAGAACTGCAATTACCTGTGGTGTTACATTTCCATTTATCTAAAGACAGGATGGCTCGAGCAGGGGCCAGAAATGCAAAAGCACTGGCCTGAAACAGGGGTAACCTAAAAGAAACGAGACCAAAACCATGATCACGGCATTGGGAACTACCGAGGTAGTTCGCTATTTGAAAACGTAACAGTCTTTTCCAGAGACACACTGTGGGCCCACCTGGCACACAGCCCTGACTGGCCAGGACCCCCCTGTGCCACACAACTCAGGCCTGGGGCTCTCCAGACTCCCCTCTGCTGCTCCTCCCCCTGGACGGTCCTTGGCGGGTCCTGAGACAGCCCTGCGGTCCGCACCGGCACCCCGGTCCCTGTCATCATCACCTCTCTCTTTGGGATGAGGAATGCAACAGGCTCATGCCTTGCTGAGCTTCAATTTTCGGGGAGACAACTGTGTGTGGCTGCTCATGGAGCATTTGCCACTCCTCCCATGCAAATTCTCATCAGTTATTCTCTCCCCCCACCCCCGCCAAAAAAAAAAAATCTCCGTGTTGTTCCACTGTATGTCAAAACCTGCCCTACATCGCAGAGGATAAACATTCTTAGAATCATGCTGGTGACCTAGATCCATCAGAAAAAAAAGGAAAAGTTACAAAAGAGACAGGAGACATAATATTCTGCTAAGTCATAACAAGTACTCAAGTTCTAATTCTCTCCGTCATGGTGCTGAAAAGCAAACCCAGAGTCATACAGATGCAAGACAAAGATTCTATCTTGTAGAAGGTACCTGTGCTACCTTCCCAGACCCCTTCATTCTTACTTTTTGGTTTGGGGGTGTGGGAGTGGAGGGCAAATAGGTCCTGGTCATGAAACGATATGTGTTGCAGGGGATTCAAGCAGGGTTGACCACAAGCAAGTGAAACACCTTAACCCTGTGCTCACTCATCTGAACCTGACCAACCCATCCAATAGGGCAAGTGCCTGATCACCAAAGCAGAAGCAGAAGGCTCTGGTACCTGTGAAAGGAGTGAGGAAATTCCTACAGGGTCCTCCCCAAAGCCTGCCAAAAAAGATCTGAAAGAGGCTGCACTGGCCTGTCTACGTGTTCACTCAGCAGTGGGCCCTATAGCAGAGAACAATGACTGGACTGAAGTGTTCTGAGGGAAGTTTGCGGCATGAACATTCGCCAAGAATATTCTAAGACAAAGATGGTAAGCCACTTGGCTTGAGTCAAATGGGGTACAAATGGAGATTTCACCCAGACGATTCTGCATTTGCAAAACTTGTGAAACAACTTATGGAACAGAATCCCATGATGGTAAGACACCATTTGCCTGTTATTTGCCTATTATTTGTGATTGTACCCTCAGCTGAGCTGTTGCAAAGAAGCCCACAGACCATGTGTATTTGAGATAACACATGAGCCAGTGTATGTTTTAGTTAAAAAAAAAAAAAGTCAATTCCTTTTGACCACATTCAAAAAAGCAATGTTGATTTAATAATCTTCAGGTTGCCTTTAAACTTCAGTAGTATTTCAGTAGTATTCAGGAGTATTCAGGGGTGTATTTTTCAGTGCTAGAGCATGCATCTAATATGCATGGGGCATTGGATCTGATTTCTCTACCTTTTATTCCTATGATGTAAATTAATCTGTTGTTTATTATAAAGTAAAAAACCAGTATTATTGGGGCCGGAGAGATAGCATGAAGGTGGGGGCATTTGCCTTGCATGCAGAATGATGGTGGTTCGAATCTTGGCATCCCATATGGTCCCCCGAGCCTGACAGGAGTAGTTTCTGAGCGTAGAGCCAGGAACAACCCCTGAGCACTTCTGAGTGTGACCCAAAAAACGAAAACAAAAAAAAAGGTTTTATTTTGAAATTCTGAAGAACGGGAAGCAGAGGAAGAGAAAAAAGAGAGTAGCGCACTCAAGAGAGCCGCGAGTTTCTTCAAGTGCAGAGAGTGAACCCCAGTACACAGCCCAGAGTTAAAGTATAAAAGTCCACATCTCAAGAGGGGAGATGAAGTGACATGTGCCTGGGCAACCGATGTGTGCAGAGCAGCAACACATGGACACAGGCAGCATATACATGCAGCAGTGACACATGGGTCCTGGGTGCATAGATTAGTTTCTTAAATAAAAGTACAGTGTGAGGGCCAGAGAGATAATACAGTGGGTAGGGCACTTGCCTTGCATATGGCTGGTGTGGATTTGATTCCTGACAACCCACATGCTCCACCAAGTCCCCCAGGGATGGTTCTTGAGTTCAGAGCCAGGAATAAGCCCTAAAAATGGTTGGGAGGTGTGTGGCCAAAATGAATGAATGAATGCATGTGCAGTGTTAAGATTTTAAGGAAGTCGGACTGAGGACCAGTAGCTCAAGGACAGAATGCATGTCCTGGGTCTAATTCCTAGCACTAAGTCCCCTAATAATTGTAAATGAATTTAAAACTTAAGTTCTCTATTATTCCAAGTGGTTGCAGTTACCTTACCCTCCCTGGCCCCGAACAATGAAATTCCTGGGCTGGGCTTGGATGTCAACCCAGACATAGCCAACCAGAGCCAGAACAAGTGTGACAGGAAGGAATAAGATTACTTACTTTAAGGCCAGCACATCTTTCCAGTACAGTGAGGGGGTGTGGGGATGCCTCCCAGAGTGGCCCCGTGGAGGTTAGTGTGGGGAGTATCGAAATTTTCCATTGGCAAAGCACCTTTCCCCTTTTGCCATTATTAAATTCTCTGCAGTGTGGTTGTTAGGCTGTGTGACTATTAAATTACCCTCTTCCAATTTTATCCTTCCATCCTGTCATTAGTGTCCTGCTGGAAAGAGCAGCTTTCCTTTTTCTCCAACTTTCTTGGTTTCTTTTTCCTTTTTTGAACATCCCTGGTAGACTCCCAGTCCTTCCTGACTCATGGATTCCTTTTTTTAATTCCATTTTATAATTCATGACCATGACTTATCCTTTTTAATAATTAAGTTGTCCTAGACATGCCCAAATCAGCCTGTTCAGGCAGGTCCCCACTTCTTGAATACAACTCTTGCTCTGCACATTCCCTCACCCTGACACAAGATGTTCCTGGCTCGGCTTGTACTTTTCCCAGTTCCAGCTTAAGACAGCCCCTTCTCCAGGAGCCTGATTCACTTCCAAGGAAGCACTTCGTTATAGCAGGATCAGAGAGCAATGTGTGCACTACCGCTAACTGTCACCACAGACATCCTAGACCCAACTCCTGCTAAATCACAGGGTCACTGGGGCACCTCCAGCTCAATCCGGTATCTCCTTCCCTGTGTGTAATGGCACCAACGGTCCCAATTCTCAACATCTGCATGCACTTGTTGTAGGTGCTATGCTCATCTATTCCAGCCCATTAAGCCACACGAACCAGCATGATTCCAGAACCGCATTAATGTTGTACACAGAAGGGCCACATTTAGGATTTCCGTGCCAGCTACTTCAAAGATTGTGCGGGTTTCATTTCAAACCACCACAGTAAAGCAAGCATGTCACAGCTTTCGGTTTTCCAGTGCATTTGAAAGCTATGCTTACACTACTCTGTAGTAGATCGGTGCACACGATTACTATAAATAAAAGCATTGCACTGAGAATTGGAGCGATACTTCAGGGATTAAGGTGCTTGCCATGCACTGAGTTTGATCCCCAGTACTCCTTGATTCCCTGAACACCGCCAAGAGTGATCCCTAAAGCACACAGCCAGGAGTAAGCCCTAAGCACAGCCAGGTATGGCCCAAACAAAACAAAAGTAATGCATGTTCTCCGACTGCAGGGCCAGTGATAAAACTTTCTGCAAGCTAGACCAAAGGGAGAGCCTCAATATCACAGCAGAGTGTTTGCTTGCATTTCAGAATTACCAGGTGGTTGGACAAGCCTTTATTTGATGAAGGACTGTTTGACCTTGGTGACTGTCAGTCGATACCCTTTGCTCTTTATCTAGACAATATTTTATATTTATCCTTTTTGGGGGGAGTCACACCCAAAAACAGCACTCAGGAGTTACTCCTGGCTCTACGCTCAGATATCACTCCTGGCAGGCTCGGGGGACGATATGGGATGCCGGGATTCAAACCATCATCCTTGTGCATGCAAGGCAAACGCCTTACCTCCATGCTATCTCTCTGGCCCCCTATATTTATCTTTTAAGAGTTCTTTGCTTAGTAGCAGTATTTGACTTGATATATGATACATTACAGATATGGACTTCAAGATTATCTCTTTGCTTATTATAATTCTCACAATATTATCATAAAAAATTCTTTATTTTTTAACATTAAATATCAAAGCTTTCAGGATTTCTTGAGTCCCCTATCACTTGTAGTTTATAAAGGAATTCACAAGGGTCTTTTGGGGGGTCGGGCACTGCTCAAGGGCTATTCCTGGCTATGCACTCAGGAATCACACCCAGCTGGCAATGCTGGGGAGGGCCACTCGAACACACAGGAGCATGGGCTGAAAGCTCATGTGATAGCACCGATAAAAGGGACTCTTCACTACAGGCATAAGAGAGGGGGCCAAATCTTTTGTCTCATACAAATAAGGAGATGGGGGCCCAGAGAGATAGCACAGCGGTGTTTGCCTTGCAAGCAGCCGATCCAAGACCAAAGGTGGTTGGTTCGAATCTCGGTGTCCCATATGGTCCCCCATGTCTGCCAGGAGCTATTTCTGAGCAGACAGCCAGGAGTAACCCCTGAGCAACGCCGGGTGTGGCCCAAAAAAACAAAACAAAACAAAACAAAAAAACAAAACAAAAACAAACAAATAAGGAGATGGGGAAAGACAACACATTTCAGAAAGCTAGAAGAACCCCAGATTTAAAAAAAAATTTTTTTGTTTTGTTTTGTTTTGTTTTGTTTTGTTTGGTTTTGGGGGTCACACTCGGCAGGCTCAGGGGCCCTTATGGGATGCTGGGATTCAAACCATCGTCCTTCTGCATGTAAGGCAAATGCCTTACCTCCATGCTATCTCTTTGACACCCCCCCCAAAATTTTTTTTAAAACAAATAAAGTAATTCAGTAGAATTACACATTTGACCAATGCAGATATAAATATTTGGGGGGTGTGTGTGCAAGGTAAATATCCTACCTACTGTGCTACCTCTCCAACGTCAATGCAATTATAAATATTCATAATCCAAAAAGTTTGCTAGGAACTTAAGACGCATCTTCTGGCTATATTTTAAAATATAATTTTCTGGGGCTGGAGTAACAAACAGTACAGCAGGATGGGCACTTGCCTTGCACTTGGTTAACCCATATGATCCTCAGCACCCCCATATGGTCCTCTGAGCCTGCCAGAAGTGATCCCTGAGTAGCAGTGAAGAGGTTAACCCTGAGGACCAAAACCCTACCAAAAGTTCTCTTCCTGTGGAGAGTTGCCTGTCCCTCATACAGCTTTTGTCTTCAATGGGGGTAAGGGGATAGGGATTAGAAGAGGTTGGGGGAAGGGAAATAGGAGATACCTAGTGGTGTTTGGGGGCTACTCCCAGCTCCATGCTCAGGGGACACTCTAGGTGGTACTCAGGACCAAGTGATGCTTGTCCCAGAAATGGGCAGAGAGTGGGGGAACCTCTGGTAAGCAGAGCCTGCACTCAGCCCTTTTGAGACAACTATCCCACACTCTGAAAGGACCTGCCTGGAAGCAGAAAAAAGTCAGGGCAAAAGGAAGATGAACTACTCAAAGGAGAATCCAGCGTGTGGAGCAAGCAGATTGCCAGTCAGAGACGAAAGGAATAAACTCTACATAAACCTCACGGTCTCCTAAGACAGCATGGGGTGGTACAGAAACTCAGAGGAACCCACCTGAGAGAGAAAATTCCTCCTGCAGAAAGGAAATGCCCAAGCACTTTTGGGGTTGAGACTCCCACCTCAGTATGGGGGAAGCTAGCAGAATGGCAATCACAACCACTCATGATGCCCCTCAAAGCCACACTGCTCTGTTGTCCATCAGACATTCCAGCTCTGGCCCACCGCACCTTCCTCTGATGCCCTGCACTCCCAGCCTGCCTCTGTCCTGCCCTACCAGGCCCCCCAGAATGATGTACCACACATGGGTGGACAGCGTTGGCCAGTACTGCCTTCTGTCCTTAGACGCTCGCTCACCACCTGCCTGTCACCCTTTCACAGACACCAGGATGGGGTCCCCTGTTTCAGAGCTGAAAAGACTCTCAGATACAGCTGGTTGGGGACAGGGCAAGGTGACTTTTCTCAAGTTCAGCCTCCAGAATCCCCCCACTGCTCTTCCCTATTCGCTATTAGCCAGCTCTGCAATCAATTCTGCAAGAGCACACACAAACCCTACCAGCTGTGCCTTGCGCCCCCTCTTCCACTGGACAGCAAATGGAAGGGAAAAGGCAACATATCAAATGCTACCCATGAGGGCACTTAAACTCTAACAGGGATTTCCCCTACCCCAAACCCCTGGTTCCATTAACAGAGGGGTGGGAAGAGCAAGATAACTGGTATTAAAACAGAGATACACTGTGGACCAAATTGGACCCAAGTCCAGGGAATGGCTCTCAAGGCAATTTTAGGGACCCCTCAGGAAATTAAATAAATGTGGGTTGCAGATCAGACTCTGGCTGGGGTTACTACTTTTCTTTTCCAGTATGGTAAATGGGCCTTCAGGAGTATGTTTTCAGGGAACCAGAATGCTGTCTGCAACTTCACTTTTGACTGCTTCCAAAATGGTGCATATGGCTCAGACAGAAATGGGGTCAAGGTGGGGCAGGCCGCCCTGTCTGTCTGTCCGGCTGCTGCTGTGTGCTCTGCTCTACCTACTGCCACCACTAGTCTAGAAGTCAGAGGCCCCAAGAAAGCCATGGGGCACTGAGAGCCTAGCAAGCACACAGGACACACAGATCCATGGTGCTGGGAAGATGATGGTCAGCGGGCTTGCCTCCTCGCTGATGATTAGGCCGTAGAACTGGTTACCATGAGCCTCCCCCAAACCCCGTCTCTTCTCCTCAGTCTAGAACTAGCGTGAGAGCTGGCCAGGAAATGCCGTGAAGGGGCCTTCCTTCCTGTAGCCCGAGTCCTTCCTGCAGCCCCCCCAAGCTCAGAGTGGATGAGGCTGCCAAGAGGCATCTGGAGGAGAGGGCTAGAGACATCCCCTAAGAAGCAGACCTGTCCTGCCACTGTTCAGCAAAGAAAGTCAGCAGAAAAAGTCAGCGAAGGTGCTAGGTAGAGAAGGCCCATCTGAACCCCAATACTGAGTTAACATCAGGCAGTCAGGGATGCTGGGGGCTCTAAGGTGGCTCTGGAGAGCCCAGGGCTGCTGCTCAGACCTGGTTTCTGTAGATAAGGGCAGTGGCAGTGCCAATGGCACATCGGCAGGGGAGGATTTGGCCAATGGCTTAGCATGGACCTCTGGAACCAGTCCAGGGCTGTTGGGGGAATTGAACAGGACATTATACACCAAGCAGGAACACAACTCCACACCTCACTCCAGACACATGGCCATGAGACCCAAATTAAAAGCAAAGAACAGGGTAGTAAGGTGATGAAAGGGGAGGAGGGCAGAGGATGCAGGTGCTATGCAGACAAGTCCGGCCACACAACAGTGGGGTGGCCTCATGGAGCCCCCAGTTCAAAGACTGGGAGTGCGGATGGAGTGTGACCTGCCTACAGTAAGAAGGCAGTCCTGGGGCCGTAAAGATAGCATGGAGATAAGGCATTTGCCTTGCATGCAGAAGGTTGGTGGTTTCAATCCCGGCATCCCATATGGTTCCCCAAGCCTGCCAGGAGGGATTTCTGAGCCTAGAGCTAGGAGTAACCCCTGAGCGCTGCTGGGTGTGATTCAAAAACCAAAGAAGAAGAAGAAGAAGAAGAAGAAGAAGAAGAAGAAGAAGAAGAAGAAGAAGAAGAAGAAGAAGAAGAAGAAGAAGAAGAAGAAGAAGAAGAAGAAGAAGAAGAAGAAGAAGAAGAAGAAGAAGAAGAAGAAGAAGAAGAAGAAGAAGAAGAAGAAGAAGAAGAAGAAGAAGAAGAAGAAGAAGAAGAAGAAAGAAGAAGGAAGAAGAAGAAGAAAGAAGAAGGAGGAAGAAGAAGAAGAAGAAGGAGGAGGAGGAGGAAGAGGAGGAGGAGGAGGAGGCAGTATTAGCTACGTGGTAAGGCACAGGATAAGACACCCAAAACATACAGACACAAAAGAGAAAAATCTCTTCTGGTAACATAGAACACGAAAACCATTCCCCTGTGCTGCAGTAAGCCTGTACAGGGTATGGTGGTGGGACAACAGAAATGCCTACTTCCAGCCCTGCTGTTCTAGAGTAGCCGATCTTCCTATTCTAGGGTGACTGCTGTGTTAACTCTGGGGTCAATTCTCACTCAGGAAACATATCCTGATAAGGCCCCGCAGAGGACAGTATGGCTGTGGAGAAAATTGCTAAGCCTAGAACAGTAGATACAGTGGATAGGGCACTTGCCTTGCATTCAAACAACCAGGGTTTAATCCCCAGCATCCTATATGGTCCCAGGAGCAGAAACAGGAGTGGCCCAAAAAAACAAAATTAAAACAAAACAAAAAAAAAGCCCGTTGGCTGAGTATGAACAATGCCAAGCACCTTCTGATTGATTGTTCATGTAGAAGATAATGTAGGATAGATGGCCAGTACCTGGGCCTCTTCTGGAGCAGCTTCATTACTACCTGGGTTGTTTCCATCTCTTGGCACCTTACACAGAGTCCATAGTCACCAGGGTCACTTCACACCCTCGCCACCTAGGGAACCTACATCCTGATATGGAGACATGTATGCACCACACAAGTATGTACATGCTTTGGGGAGATGGAGCAGGCCATCTGGTGATGCTCAGGTGTTAACTCCTGGCTCTGCGCTCAGGAGTCGCACAACTGGCAAGCTTAAGGGACTATATGGGTTGTCAGGGATCAAACCTAGGTTGGGCAAATAAATGCCAAGGAAAGCATCCTCCCCCTCCCCCAGTACCATTGCTCCAGCCCTGCACACCCAGTCTTACAGGTGAGACCCTGGCACCCCCACCTACACATTCCCCAACCCCGTCCCAGGCATGGCTTGGCTTCCCCCAAACGCAACAATGCAAAAGGCCATGACACAGTGAGGGTGGGATCACATCACCCAAGGATGTCGGGGGATGCTCTTCGGACATCTCCCACTCATGGGAGCCTTGGGTCTAGTGGGCAGACCCATGCAATAACTACAGCTTAGTCCTGCATAAAAAGGTGCCTGTGACTGTGCCATTTCTTCACACATAGAGGGATGTAGGGCCAAAGCCCAGACATGTTTCCGGTCCTGTCTTAGACCCAAACGGCTATAAGGTCACCCGTGCCCGCCCCCCTCAGTAGAAGAGGGTGCCCTGGCCCCATTCTCTCTGCTGTGTCACTGCTTGGCAAGTTCTGCACAGAGTCAGGCCTGCCCGTGCACTTCTCAACCAGACTATGACCCCTGTACAGAGAACCAGCCATGCCTGCAAGGGAACGCTCCTGAGCAAGCCCACACAAGCTTTGCCTAGCAAAGGAAGCACATCAAAGGAGGGGAAGATTCTGCCTCTTGCATCTAGCCCAGAGCAAAGGCATCGCATCCTCCCAGGGTGCAAGGTACCCCTCCTTCCTTAAGCAGATCCACAGCCCCCTCCTGTTGCTTCCCACTGGCTATTCCTCTCAAGTAGAACACAGAAGCAGTGAGTCTCTCTTCCTGAGGACAGCCCTGACCTGGGTGAAGGAAGATACTGTTCTGGGCAGCAGGGAGAAGGGAGAGTAGGGAGAGGATGAAGCAATCACATAGGAGGCAGCAGAAAGGGATGCACCAGACTCCCAGATCAGCAGGGGGCACTCTGGGGGGTGGGGTGCGTGCACCTGCCAAAGGAAAGCGTGTCAAGGACAAAGCAGAGAAAGAACCACGTGACAAGATGGTGCACAAGATGCGGGGATGAGAGTTCGGATCACTGAATAAGGGTGGAGTCGGGGTGGGGGTTTCACAGAGGACAGGGGGGTCCACTGGGACCAGGAGAATGAGCAGGACAGACTAGTGGCTGGGAGCACAGCACAAGGAAGGGGAAGCAGGAGGTATGGAGAACAAGGGGGAAGACAACTTGCCACTTCTAATGGAGAAGGGGGCACAAGATAGGCACCTGATGTGCCATGGGGGACCAGAAGGACCTGAGTGAGTTCTATCTGCACCCCACAGTGGGTACTGGTGCTGCCCACCAGAGACAAAGCACTCCACAGGTGGAGTTGGGGGACATCCCCTAGGCCTAATCACCCCCAACAGTCTGTCCGTCCAAACCCGCCCTAGAGGGAGAGACGCCACATGTGTCTCTCGTAGCCCTCATGCCAGAACCCCCATGCAACCCCCTCTCACCTGCATCCAAATGTGGTCTGCAGCAGAGTGGTGATCCCCACACAGAAGAAGATGGTCCCGATGAGCTGGCTGGTGGCCCACTGGTCGAAGCCCACACACATGGCATCGGCCAACAAGAATGGGACCGCAATGGTGCCGCTGAAGCAGGTCAAGTAGTGCTGCGGGGGACAGCAAACTGAGGGTCAACTCTCCCAGCCTCGTACCCACAGCCCCCATGCTCGAGGTGTATGCCAGAGCCCATTTCTTCTTCCGTGGTTCCGTCCCATCACATTTTCTGGGCTTATTGTTGTTATTCACTCACATTGTGACTGACGATCCACAATGACTTGGGGCCAACACAGAAGCACTCACCCTCAGGACAAGCACCGCTACTTCCCTTACATTATTCCTCTTTTGTTTTAGTTTTTGAGCCATATCCAACTGTGCTCAGGACTTACCCCTGGCTCTGCACTCAAAAATCACTCCTGGTGGGACTGGGAAGTGATGTGAGATGCCAAGGAGAGAACCTGGTCGGTCTTATGCAAGACAAGCGGCCCACCCACTGCACTATCTTTCCAGTCCCAGAGTTTCCTTCTTTCATTCATTCCTTAGCCTACTACTACTGTTTTCTTCTTCCTTTCACCATTTTGAACCTAACGCCAACAATGATCCATTCCCACTGATCATTCTAGACACTCAGAGACAGTGAAACTGTCAGTACAATCTTTTTAATAGTCAAGTTGAATGTTGGTATCAAAAGCACTGGTGATTGTTCTCCCACCATCTGAAGCAGCCATCTTACCTGCAAGCCCAGAAAAATGCAGAGGTACCAGGGAGGGACATCTTCTATGGTGTAGATCATGTCGGAGCGTGGGGGGTCCAGGCTGCCGGTGCTGTCCAAGGTCTCAGCCAGAGAGCTCTGCAGGAAGATGGAGAGGAGAGAGAGAGAGAGCCAGTCAGCCACGGTGAGACACTCGCCTCCCAGCAACCTGTGCACCACTCAGCACAACTGGGGGGGGGAGGGAGAGGGAAGGGGGGGGAGGGGGAGGGGGAGAGAGAGAGAGAGAGAGAGAGAGAGAGAGAGAGAGAGAGAGAGAGAGAGAGAGAGAGAGAGAGAGAGAGAGAGAGAGAGAGAGAGAGAGAGAGAGAGAGAGAATCCCAGAGTGTACTATCCCAGGAGGGTCTCTGGTGTGAAGGAGTTTCCCAAAGAGGACACATATCGACAGGTTATTTAGAAAATGCAAAAATAAAAAAAAATTAAAAAAAAGAAAAGAAAATGCAAAAATGCAGATAGTCCACTGGTCTGTATCACTAAGCTTGTCTACAGACAGACATGAGAACTAAATCTCAGGTCTCCCACAAAGAAGACTGCTGCTCAGATAAATATGACACATTTCCAAGGCAGAGAGATTATTCTGATTTGCTTCCAAACAGACCAAAACAGATGTATACTTTAGGAGACATTTTTCTATCCACACTCACACCATAAAGTGACTACAGATTTGTTTTGCTTGGGTACCAGGGGTTGACCCTGAAGTTGTGTCTCTCTATCCACTCCTCAGCCCTTTTGGTGTTGGGGACTCTTATCATATAACCTAGGGGTTGCTCCTGAAGGAGGCAGCTGTGCTGGGAGACCATGTGGATACTAGAGATTGAGCCCAGAGCATGGGTTTACCCCCACAGAACTATCTCCCCTGCCAAATTACAGAAATAAATGGAAGGGCATTCAGCATGCCCTTCCACTTTGAACAATATCTTGCTAATCACCAGACATTTCAGATTACTGTCTAGACATTTCCAGTTTAAGCAGGGCCTCTGAACTCGTCCATTATCTGAATCAATTGAAGGAATATTAACAGCAACTCCGAGCTCTCCTCCAAGTAGCCAAAAACACTGCTCTGGGATCTAAAAATCGGGTGAACAATGTCTGAGTTTTCGATGAGTTACTTTTTTAATAGCCCTATAATCTTAACAATGTACCTAATGGGAGGGCCAGAGATGTCGTACAGCACATAGGGTGTACACAGCCAACCTAGGTTCAACTCCCAGCATTCCATACGGTCTCCCAAGAACAACCAGGAATAATCGGTGAGTGCAGAGCCAGGAGTAACCCCTAAGCACTGCCCCCAGAACAACAAAAAATCCCTAACAGAAAACAAAATTTAAAGCTGCTCTACCAAAAAAAAAGTAAACAAAGATAGATCTAGAACTGGTAGCCCAGTTCCAGCTTCCTTTCTGGATGGATTTGGAACATGGGAAGAAGCTAACTCCATGAATTTGTCACTCAGCTCAATTTTCTTTGCACAGGAGAAGGGGGAGGGGGGGGGCTTGTGGGTCAGATGCCTTTAAACAAAAGAGGTGACGCAATTCAACCTCACCTTCTAAAGCCTAAAGTAAATACATATCTGATGTACGAGACATTTGAGCTAGGATTAAATCTAGTCTGGATGTGACCTTTAGAAAACTTTCTTCCGCTCAAACAGCAGCAGATATTTCACATTACAAAATGCATTCAGCAATGTAAAAGACTGTCTTTTGAAATTTCATTAAGCAGAATGTGGGGTGCTTACCTTGCACAAGGCCAATCTGGGGTTCGATCCGCAATATAACATAGGGTTCCTCAAGCACTGTTGGCTATATGCAAGTGTCAGCTACGTGCAGGACAGGCCAAGTGTCTAACCCTGTATTTTATCTCTCTGGCCCAAGAGAACGTAAAGCTTGTACATCCTTCCTGGTATGCCTTTTGGCCATTGATGACTGTATCTGTTATTTTTCTCAGAAAGCAACAGTCCGAAATGAAAGAGTGTTAGGTGGAGTCAAGAGTCAGAGGGAGAGGGACAGACATAGAATGATCACACTCATTTATGGGGCAGTTAAAACAAAAAGATAGTATGGTAATAATACCCAAAGACAATAGAGATGAGGTCCAGGAGGATTGGTCCATGGTAGGAACGTGGCCACAAACAGCACAGCGGTGCAGTTAGGGTAGAAAAGAGACCGCCATGACAATGATAGTTGGAAATAATCACTCTAGACAAGAACTGGATACTGAAAGGAGGTAAAGTCATAGGCAAACCACAATGTCTAAATGAAAAAAAGTAGGGGGAGGGAGAGATGAAGAAAGAGACACTGGGGATGTTGGTGGTTGGAAATGTGCACTGGTGAAGAGATGAATGTTGGGTAACTGAAACTCAATCATGAACTGTGCAACTGTGTCTTTTCTTTTTTTTTTTTTTTTGGTTTTTGGTTTTTGGTTTTTGGGCCACACCCGATGATGCTCAGGGGTTACTCCTGGCTATCTGCTCAGAAATAGCTCCTGGCAGGCACGGGAGACCATATGGGACACCGGGATTTGAACCAACCATCTTAGGTCCTGGATTGGCTGCTTGCAAGGCAAACACCGCTGTGCTATCTCTCCGGGCCCGCAACTGTGTCTTTTCATGGTGATTCAATGAAAAAAAATTATTGAAAAATTTTTCACTTCAAGGCCAGAGTAATAGTACAGCTTTGCCTTGTATGGAACCAATCCAGGTTTGAACCCTGGCATTCCATAAGGTCCCCCAAGCCCACTAGGAGTGATTCCCGAGCACAGAGCCAGGAGTGACCCCTGAGCACTGCTGGGTGTGGCCCAAAAACCAACCCCCTCCCCAAATTTTTTTTCTCACTTAAAAAAAGTAAAAATAGGGGCTGGAGAGGTAACAATAGAGGTAAGGCATCTGCTTTGCAAGCGCTAGCCTAGGACGGACTGCAATTGGATCCCTCGGCATCCCATATGGTCCCCCCAAGCCAGGGGCAATTTCTTTTTTTCTTTTTTCTGAGCACATAGCCAGGAGTAACCCCTGAGTGTCAAATGGTATGGCCCAAAACAAACAAACAAACAACCTCCCCCCAAAGAAAAAAGGAAAAAGAAGGGGCCGGAGAGACAGCATAGCAATAGGGCATTTATTTGCCTCAGACACAGAAGGATGGAGGTTCGAATCCCAGCATCCCATATGGTCCCCTGAGCCTGCCAGGAGTGATTTCTGAGCATAGAGCCAGGAGTAACCCCTGAGTGCCGCAGGGTGTGGCCCATATTTCTAAATTCTGGGAACTACTGAACCTGATTTGGGAAGCTCAGACCCAGACCATAAACTTCCTCCACACTCAGTTGGTCATTCTCCTAACAAGAAAAACTATAAAATCTGGTCCCATTCAAGACCAATACTGTACCATCAGTAATACAAGACTTAAAGGTGGGAAGCCTAAGTTGACAAAGGAATGACATTTGAAAACAGAGCAGCCAGTGATGCCACAGTATAGGGAATGTATCTCTCTACCAATTCCAAAAGTTAGTTTTGACTATTAAACACATGAACTAAAGGGAAAAGACAATACATTGGAACTATTCGGGACTGGGCAAAGATGAAGACATACTAGTATGTCTTCCACTTATGGATGTGGTTCAGGGGTGGATAGTCTGCCTTACATGTGTGAGACAGAGTCTCACCCCTAGGAACACAGCAGCCAAGAGTGTCAGCCCCAGACCCAAAGGACCATAGGCAGGGGGGACACCCACCTCAACTGCTAGTCCTGTACCGGACCTTTCTGAACCCTAGTCTCATGCCTACCTATGCCTATGAACAAAGTGCCCACAGAAAAACCTTCAAGAGCAAAGTTTCTTTGAGAGATGGCTGCTGCAGTAATGGTTGTGTAACATCACTCAAAAAGATTTTTCCAAGCTCTGAAGTAAATTAAAGGGAAATAAAAGGCCTATCTGTCCTTCAAAGATTATTGAGCTCAGAATTTAGTTTCCTGTTTAAGGCTTAAGATCATAAATAGGGCCCGGAGAGATAGCACAGCGGCGTTTGCCTTGCAAGCAGCCGATCCAGGACCAAAGGTGGTTGGTTCGAATCCCGGTGTCCCATATGGTCCCCCGTGCCTGCCAGGAGCTATTTCTGAGCAGACAGCCAGGAGTAACCCCTGAGCACCGCCGGGTGTGGCCCAAACACCAAAAAAAAAAAAAAAAAAGATCATAAATAACCTTTACAGCAAGACTAGTCCAAAGCAGGTATCTGCATTTCTAAAAAGAGCACAGGTCTCTGTCAATGATTTTGTTTTATGCCTGAGCACTGCTGGATGGATGGGCGGGTGAAGGGTAGGCTGATGGGAGGGTGGTGGTAATGATTTCTGATTTGCGGGCCCTAAATTGGAATATAACTTGAGTTATAAAGGAAGTAGATGATGCATTCTCAGCCACCCAAGAAATAATTGGGCAAACCGTAGTAGAAAATACAAATTAATTGTGGGATTAAAACCAGTCAAGGATTTGGGGTCAGACTGTCAGGTAAGCAGGTCTGGCACTTGCACTGCATATGTTCGACCTGAGTTTAGTCCCCAGAATACAAACCATATAATTCTCCAAGCATTGCCAGGAGTAAATCCTGAGTATAGAGCTTTGAAAACCCCTAAGCATTGCCAGGTGTGACCTCCCCCCAATAAAAGAAAAGCAAAACTCAAAAAGTCAGGAATTAGGGAGTCAGAGTAGTTATACAGGTGTCACAAGATTCTATCTGAGAATCACAGAAACTATCAAAATGTAATTAAACAACAAAAAGAAAAGATTCCTATTACTAAAAATAGGGCAATAGGGAATGGGCATGATAGTATAGAGAGGATAGGATAAGGCATGCATGCCCTTGCATGCAGCAGACTAGGGTTATGTCATCAGCATCCCTTATGGTCCCAGGAAAGACCCCTGAGCACAGAGTCAGGGGTAAACCCTAAGCCCCACTAAGTGTGGCCTTAAAACAAACAAAAGGGGCCGAAGAGATAGCATGGAGGTAAGGCGTTTGCCTTCCATGCAGAGATACAGTGGTTCGAATCCCAGCATCCCATATGGTCCCCTATACCTGCCAGGGACAATTTCTGAGCATAGAACCAGGAGTAACCCCTGAGCACTGCCGGGTGTGACCCCCCCCAAAAAAAGAAATAAAAACAAACAAACAAACAAAAAGTTCAATGGGCTAAAGCGACATTACAGTGGATGAGGTGCTTGCCTTGCACATAACTGACCCGGGTTCAATCTCTAGCATCCCCCATCTTAGAGTGCCCTAAGCCCTGTCATTAGAAGTGATCCCTTGGGCCCAGAGAGATAGCACAGCGGCATTTGCCTTGCAAGCAGCCAACCCAGGACCAAAGGTGGTTGGTTCGAATCCCGGTATCCCATATGGTCCCCATATGCCAGGAGCTATTTCTGAGCAGACAGCCAGGAGTAACCCCTGAGCACTGCCGGGTGTGGCCCAAAAACAACAACAACAAAAAAAAAGTGATCCCTGATGATGGAGCCAGGAGTAACCCGAGTACACAGCTGGGGATAGCCCCTAAAACAAAATAAAAACAAGAAAAAGCTAAAGTAAAAGAATGTTACTTAAAAGCTAATAACTAAAATATTAAAATTAGAAAAATACATTTAACTAGAACTGGTAAGAGAGAAAATAGGTGTTTTTTAAAGTAAAAAATTTTAAGTAGAATTAAAATGTTTAAGGCTCTGATAGAGCCAAACAGTCCAGGTGTTAAAAAAAATTTGCCTTACATGCAGCAAAGCTCAGTCCAGTCTCCAGCACCACACAGATTCTCCCAAACACTAATGGGAGCAAATTGAGTATGTCCCAAAATAAAAAACAAACATCTAGAAATTCATATCCCAAAAGAAAACTCTCTGATATAGGAAAATTTTCTTTAAAAAAATCAGGTTTAGGGGCCGGTGCGGTGGCGCTAGAGGTAAGGTGTCTGCCTTGCCAGCGCTAGCCTAGGACGGACTGCAGTTCCATCCCCTGGTGTCCCATATGGTCTCCCAAGCCAGGAGTGACTTCTGAGCGCATAGCCAGGAGTTACCCCTGAGCGTTACTGGGTGTGGCCCAAAAACCAAAACAAAACAAAAACAAAAAAACCCACAAAAACAAAAATCAGGGCCGGAGAGATAGCATGGAGGTAAAGCATTTGCCTTGCAAGCAGAAGGACGGTGGTTCGAATCCCGGCATCCCATATGGTCCCCTGAGCCTGCCAGGAGCGATTTCTGAGCATAGAACTAGGAGTGGCCCCTGAGCGCTGCCAGGTGTGACCCAAAAACAAAAACAAAAAACAAACTAACAAACAAGCACAGGATGGAGGTTGTTGGGCCACACCCATTAGTATTTTGGGCCCACTTTGGCCTTGGTTTGGGGGACCATGTGGTGCCAGGAAACGAAACTTAAGAGCCTCCCCCAAACCATGAGTCCTTTAAGCTATCTCCCCAGATCCTAAATAATTTCTTTTGTGGAAGAAGGGAGTGGGGGTAATGGCACACCTTTCTGTCCAGGAAAGTAGCTCAGCAGCAAAGCATGAGTTTGGGTTCACTCCCCAGTACCATTGAAATAGGTCTATCCCTATGCAAGTTGATAGACCTGGCAAGATGCACACTGTGGGATGGTGGGACACATGTGGGAGGATGACAGCAGCTTAATAGCAGCTTCTGCCCTATGGTGTGATGATAAGGACTTCATAGAGCAGACCCACCATTACCTGGTAGACTGATAAAATAAGGGGATGGATGGGCCGCCATATTTTTTCTGAATACATTTTTTTTTAAAGACTTGATACTAGTAAAACATATTCCAAGACTAGATGGGAAAGCTATAGAAATTAAAAGAAGATCCTGAACCTAAACACCTAGTTCAGACTCAGGAATGAAGCTCCATGATAAAATAAATACATGCCTGGAGTTAACATGTGAGAACTGGACTTCTTCCTTAGCAATTCAGAGCAAACATACATGCAAACCTTACTAACTTGCTGAACACACTCAGCAATAATAGCACGACCTGGCTGAAACCATGCCAAACCCAGGACCTCAGCACTGAGCAGGGCAAGACATTCATGGACATCCAGTAACTGGTTTACTGGTCATGATTTTCACCTGTAGGCAGTCACGGTTTCCTAAAAGCTTCATATTACATTTACCTCTTGGACTTATCTGCAGGGTGCCCCTGGGAAGTCATAAGCTGCTTAACAGATTTAACTGTTTAAAAGATGAGGTGGAGACTCTAAAAAGGTGAATGACTTGGCCAACAGGGGACCAGAAGATGGTTCCCAAAGGCTGTCTGTGCTATGCTGCTTTTCAAAGTCACCAGAAATGCTTTTTGTCATTACCAGAAACAACAGTTGTTCTAAAATTGTGATTAGTAATAAGTGTCACTACAACCACTTCACACTTTTGTAAATAAATATTATGAGGAACCCTTAAGATTACACAATGAGATTTAAATGGGAGCTTCTAAGCCTTTTACTTATTTAAGTCATCATTGTTATTTTTACTATGACGTTCAACCCCCTGGGAATCCCCAATTAGAAAAGACCAATGATAGAGCCAGAGCGATTAAACAATGGGTAAGACATTTACCTTATGTGTGGCCAATGTCAGTAGGATTCCCTGCATCCTTTATGTTCCTCAAGCCCACAAGGAGTGATCCCTGAACACAAAGTCAGGAGTAAGCCCTGAGCACCAGCAAAAAAAAAAAAATTTTAGGGCCCGGAGAGATAGCACAGCGGCGTTTGCCTTGCAAGCAGCCGATCCAGGACCAAAGGTGTTTGGTTCGAATCCCGGTGTCCCACATGGTCCCCCGTGCCTGCCAGGAGCTATTTCTGAGCAGACAGCCAGGAGTAACCCCTGAGCACCACCAGGTGTGGCCCAAAAACAAAAACAAAAACAAAATAAAAAAAAGAAAAAGAAAAAAAATTTAAAAACAAACAAGAAAAGAATTCTAATAATTCTAGTGATACCAGATAAGTGAATCTGGCTATGAGATCCTTCTGGTTCTTTCAGGAATAAATCCCTTGGAGCAAATTCCAACACGAAAGTGTCTGCTAATAGCACATTGATCGATAGTTACCGGAAAATGTTCCAGAGCATTAAGAGACACAAGAACAGTTGGTATTTTTATAAATTGGAACTATTACAATGAATAGTTAACTATAATTGGGAAAATAGACATGATGTGGAGAACACAACATTCCCTTTTTCTCCTCGGATATCACATTATCTCCCAGTCAGGTGTCTGGGGACAGCCTTCGATGCCATCTGAAAGATTACTATGGGTGGAATCTGGGGTGTGAAATGTTCTTTGGAAAACAAAGATGGCAGAAGGCCTACTCATCTCATTTTCTTTGTCTCTAAAAACACCCATAACAGCAGCATCTTTCAAACATTATGAGCTACTCGGAGTTTTCAGCTGTGACACTGAGCCGTGAGCACTGCTCAATCCACAGCAACCCTTCTCCCCATCCACACTGTTCCATAAAAGATAAAAATAAAAGTTGGTGACACAGGGCCCGAAGAGATAACACAGCGGCGTTTGCCTTGCAAGCAGCCGATCCAGGACCAAAGGTGGTTGGTTCGAATCCCGGTGTCCCATATGGTCCCCCGTGCCTGCCAGGAGCTATTTCTGAGCAGACAGCCAGGAATAACCCCTGAGTAACGCCGGGTATGGCCCCCCCCCAAAAAAAAAAAAAAAAAAAAAAAGTTCGTGACACAGGAAAACTTTAAGGAGAAGAAAATTTACCAATGATTCAACAATGAAAAAAAAAATACTTTTCAACCATGTAAATAATGTCATGTGTTTATACATACTATTCTCTCTTTTCCCACGGACCACCCTCATCACAGTCATGAGGGTTAAAAGCTCCCCCAAAGTATTAATGTTTCCATCCCCACCCCCCAAAAAACTAGTACTTATGTTCCTGAAGTTTATTTTAAAAACCAGGGCTTTCTGGGTCAAGAGCTGACAGATAGTACAGCAGATAGGGTGCACGTCTTGCTCTCACCTGGGTTAGATCTAACTTGGGTTAGATCCCCAGCATCCCATAAGATCCCCTGAGGCCACCGGGAGTAATTCCTGAGTGCAGAGCCAGGAGTAACTCCTGAAACTGACAGGTGTGGCCCAAATATCAAGATCAAACACACACCTGCACCAAGAGAAGGAAACTGAAAAACCTGGCAAATGTCTCCTAGAAATTCGGATTTTCACTTTTACCAGAGGACTGGCTACAGTCCATCAAGTCTGAATTCATCTGAATTCAGAAACGCCACTGGGCTGCAGAATCTCGAGCTCGGCAGCACCTGCCCCTGCAAACAGGAATCTCAACATTTCCCAGAGGTCTTGTCTTAGTCTCCACAAAACTTATTACAATACTACTTGGCCCAAAACAATATTGGTCAAGACGAAACGAAACTACATTTCCATCTCTCAGACTTGAAACTGTTGAAAATACTATTACTTCTCAGAAGGAGGGAAGGAAACATACTATTTTGATAACTGCAGCATTTCAAGAGGATTTCTCTGCTCTTTTTTCCCAAGATTACACCAGAACTATGAAGAGATTCACAAGATCTGATCTGTTGGAGATAGGATACACAGGAAGAATTTTCCATTCTGGTGGGCTGGAGCCTCAGTACAGCATGTAGGCACTTGATCCAGGCTCAATCTCCAGTATCCCAGATGGTTCCCCTTAGTATGACCCAAAACCACTCCCACCCCCCAAAAAATACTCTCCCCTTCTCCTGTGGAGAGACACTCACTGCCTTGTCTGAGGCATTGTCAGAACACAGTAGCTGCCTCCTCTCCTTCTCGCACTGCCAGCACAGTAGAGTGTTCCAAGCACAATGCTAATAACTTTACAATAACCTAAGGCAGATTTTGGCTTTGTTTTTGTTTTAATTCCCATAGCAAAATGAGGTAAGTGGTGCCCTGAGAGAAATTTATTCCCTAGGGAGTCCAGCCAGGTCAGCACCCATACTAAATCCAGATTCTTTATTTCCATCAAAGTTTTTAAAAAATGGAGCTGAGGATTCTCCGTATGGCCGCCCTCACTTAAAAAGCTAGCACAACCATTAAAGAGGAATTACTTCTGTTCCTTCCTTTTAAAGATATACAGATAGACACACACACACACACACACACACACACACACACACACACACACACACACACACACACACACATATATATCTTGGCTTCAAACCTGGGGTAGAGAAGGGCTGGAGATATGGTCCCCCACTCCCTGACAGGAGAAAGGGGTGGGGCAAGGATACCTTTTCAGCAATGCCATTTTCTGTCGTGTAGATGGCCATGAGTTCGGTGTCCTCATTGTCCTGTTCACCACTGGATGTGGCCCCTCCATTGATTACCACCTGAAAAGAAAACAGTTTGCTTAGAGGCAGCCTCGTGGTTCCCTGTGTGGCTGGAGGGATGTCTATATGGCCCCCACCAAGGTTTTATCTTGGTTCCCAAATAGAAACCCTCAAAAGTGCATTTCCCATTTCTCCGGGGTAAGTTTGCTGTTTTAATCAAGAGAACCTATGAGAAACCCGTGGCCTCCCTAACCAAGAACAGGTCCTAGTGGGAATGTATCCTCTGTGTTTCCTGGAGTGAGTACATGGGTTGGATAGGGGAGGAGAGAGAAAGAGAAACTTCAGGGTGAGCAGTGTAGGGCTGCAGAGTTCAGCTGCTGCTGGGTCCAGAGAAATGGCTGCCCTGGGCATGACAGGGCACACACCACTGCCATATTTTGCACAGCTGGACACAATGAGCCTGCCTCAGCATCATGGGGAAGATGAAGGGGTGCAGGCAGTCTATGCCAACAAGATCTAGTCTCCAGGCCTCCAAGGTCTAAACAGAACTCATCTTCGAGTGACCTGAAGGCCAGAGAATCCATCAAGCCATGAGCCTTTTACCCCTTCCTCTCTGGGGTTCCCCAAACAACCTCTATCTTAAGAATAAGAGTTCACCCTTGGGACTGGAGTGGTGGTGCATCAGTAGGGCATCTACCTTGCATGCGCTAATCTAGGATGGACCACAGTTCAATCCCCCAGCATCCCATATGGTCCCCCAAGTCAGAAGTAACCCCTGAGTGTTACAGGGTGTGGCCCAAACAATTAAACAAACAAAAGCGTTCACCTTGCTGTTAGGAATCTGTCTTGAAAGACATACTCCAAAAAGAATTGTCTGTAGAAAAAACAGTAATGCATACTTTTTGTTTGTTTGTTTGTTTGTTTGTTTTTACTTTTTGTTTTAATCCCAAAAAATAAAGAATAGGACTGGTGGGGATGGCTCAGTGGGAGAGTAGGTGCCCTGTAGGCACAAGGCCTGAGTGTGGACTAGAAACTACCTGCAGGTGACACTGAGGGCAACCCCAGGGTTCTTGATGTTTGGGGTCCCCAGCACCTCAGCAAGTGTGCAAATTCTAGTGTGCTGTGACCAAGTGTGTGCCAGAACTATGACTAATGCATGGGAGCTCCTTACCCAAGCATGTGCAATGGTGCCTCCTCCCATGGCAAGAGAAAGGGGATGAAGGACACAGCTCAGTATGAGACCCTAGATTCTATCCCTGGCTCCACAAAAAAGGGGTACAAAGAAATAGTACGGCAAGTAAAATGTTTTTGCCTTGTATGCAAGAGGTACAGATTAAAAATAGCTTCCCGGGGGCCAGAGAGATAGCACAGCAGTAGGGTGTTTGCCTTGCAAGCAGCCAATCCAGAAGGGACAGCGGTTCGAAACCCGGCAATTCATATGGTCCCCTGTGCGTGCCAGGAGTTGATTTCTCAGCGCCACCAAGTGTGACACACACACAAAAATAACTAGTAACTTCTCCGACATCCCATATGGTTCTCGAGTCCCACCAGGAGTGATTCCTGAGCTCAGAACCAGGAGGAAACCTTGAGCACTGCTGGATGTGGTCCCAAGGGAAGAGGGGAGAGAACAGAGGAAGAGAGGGAGAGGGAGAGGGAGAGAGGGAGGGAGGGAGGGAGGGAGGGAGGGAGGGAGGGAGGGAGGGAGGGAGGGAGGGAGGGAGGGAGGGAGGGAGGGAGGGAGAGAGAGTAGAAGGGAGGGAGAGAACGCGGAGGGGCCCACATTCAAGTGTGCCACATAACAGTGTAACAATGGACTGCTTCATAAGGAATGCCTGCAAAAATCCAAAGAAAAACAGGCAAAGCACAGAATATAATTCATGAGAAGTTAAAGTAGCCAATGAAACACTCTGAAAAGTTGTCCAACCACATGTAAAGTGACATTATTAAAACCAGAAATTTATATTTTTCATAGGATTTAGAGAAAATAGTAAAGAGGAACCTGGTGTTCACTGTGGGCTGGGAACTGTGTTCAGTACTATGGCCTCTGAGGACTAAGATATAAAATAGACGTTTTCTGTATCCAGAAAAATGTGCTCACAGAAACTTATTCTCCAGAAATATCTATGAAGTGATACATCCATTCAAAGCAGGTGAATTGTAGCAATATTTAAATCAAAGCATTAAAAACAAATGTTGATTAAAAAGGGGGGACCAGAATAAAAGCAGTAGGGCTTTTGCCTTACACTTAGCCAACTCAAGAAGGACCCGGGTTTGATCCCTGGCATCCCATATGGTCCCCCAAGCCTGCCAGGAGCAATTTCTTAGCACAGAGCCAGGAGTGCCCACAGGGTGTGGCAAAAAAGACAAACAACCAAAAAACCAAAAAAGGACAACAGTTGTTCAATTATGACATACCCTTTGAGAGAGTATAGCCATACAATAAAGTGGACATGTACAAGAACATTTGCAAGAACCAGAAACACTGCTGTCTTTCTCCCTAAAAAGACACAAAGTTTGGGTGTGATAAAACAGGTAGGGGCTTGCCTTGCATGCAGCTGACCTGGGTTCAATCCCCAGCACTTCCTATGGTCTTCTGAGCCTGCCAGAATTGATCCCTGAGCAACAGAACCAGGAGTAGCCTTTGAGCACCAAAATTGAAAGGCACAGGGCCCGGAGAGATAGCATAGCGGCATTTGCCTTGCAAGCAGCCCATCCAGGACCAAAGGTGGTTGGTTCGAATCCCGGTGTCCCATATGGTCCCCCGTGCCTGCCAGGAGCTATTTCTGAGCAGACAGCCAGGAGTAACCCCTGAGCATCACCAGGTGTGACTCAAAAACCCAAAAAAAAAAAAAATATTGAAAGGCACAAAACAGTAAAAGCTCAGAATTACCCCCAAATATGTAAAATTTGAGTAACTTCCCCACTATCAGCATATCCAGAAAAGTCACAGGCCCACAGGCAGGATGGCTGAGGGGCAAGGAAGCCTCACTACACTGCACTACACTACACTATACTATTGACTTTCACTCAATTCAAGACTCTGGGCCACTGGCAAGCATTTGGGTGCTATTCAGACACCATTTCTTTAAACATGATAAAAGAAAGGCACTAAAATATTAACAGCAGTTATCTTCATTTCAAAAGTGGTAGGGCCATTTTCCTTTCTTATTCTCTAGAAATTCTGGTAACTTTATGTAATGAGGACAATCTATTTTTACAGCAGGGAAGATGTTAAATATGCACAGTTCGCAGTGAGGGAGTCCGGAGATTCAGATCTACTTGGTTTTGTCCTAGAGGAAAGCAAAGATCTTACATCTCATCCAGAGTCATGGAGATTAGAATCTGAGTTGATGTTAGTTTTTGTTGTTGTTATTGTTATTTGGTTTTTGGGCCACACTCGGGGGTGCTCCGGGGGTTACTCCTGGCTGTTTGCTCAGAAATAGCTCCTGGCAGGCACGGGGGACCATATAAGACACCGGGATTCAAACCAACCACCTTTGGTCCTGGATTGGCTGCTTGCAAGGCAAACACCCGCTGTGCTATCTCTCCAGGCCATCTCTCCGGGCCGCCTTATGTTAGTTTTAAAGATATTTTTGTTTGTTTTGTTTTGTTTTGGGGCCACACCCAGTGATGCTCAGGGGTTACTCCTGGCTATGCGCTCAGAAATCACTCCTGGCTTGGGGGACCTTATGGGATGCCAGGGATCGAGCCAGGTCCATCCTGGGTCAGCCTCATGCAAGGCAAACACCCTACCACTGTGCCACCACTCCGGCCCCTTAAAAGTAGTTTTAAAGAATGCCAGGGATTCCAAATTTGACAGGTTCCCAGTGCACTGTCAGGAGTGATTCCTGAGGACAGATCTAGGAGTAACCCCTGCCTGAGTATAGCTGGTTGTGGCCCCAAAACAAAACAGACTTGCTTTTAAAGCTCTGCATCCTGCTGTGCCCTTTTCCACCAGACAACTGGGTTTTTAGCATTTGGTTTCCCTTTAAAAGTAGCTCCCAGGATCAGAGCAATAGTCCAAGCGATAAGGAGTTTGCCTTCCCTTCACCAAAGATAGCTCCTAAACCCCACCAGGAGTGCTCCCTGAATGCAGAGTCAGGAATCTAAGCAAGCCCTAAGCACCACTGGACGTGACCCCAAAACCAACAAAACAAGAAACAAGCTGCTGCAGAGTACATACTCCCCACCAAGACCAAGTTTGCAAGTGGAACTTACTTTTTCCCTCTTTTCCTGTTTTTAAATTAAGGCAGCAGCGCAATTAACAGCATTCAAGTGCTCGATGCTCAGGGAACAATGTGCTGGAAGTAGACCCTGGGCTTTTGGCATGCAAAAAGTGTGTGCTCCAACCACTGAGCCAGCTGCCTGGCCATGAAATTCTACCTTCCTATTAGAAGCCTGCTCCAGGCCTTCCAACAGCAGCATAGAAGGGCCACAATATGCACACACAGGATGAAGGGTGAACTCGCCCAAGTCAGTATTTAGTCACTAACTTGGAGAGGCACAGGAGCCAAGGTATGCTTGCATCTCCAGTAGCTACCTACTGAGAGCAACTCTTTCTGGGGATCTGGGCTTCCTGCAAGTTGAAGCCCAGGGATGGAGCCACATGCCCATGGAGGCTAACAAGATGGAGGTGCTGGTAGCAAAGGTATCAGAAGCTAAAGGATACAAGAAAGGCTGGCTCCATTGTTGCTGCTGGAAGCACAGCTTCCACAGGTGTGTCTGGAAAGTTGGTACAAGGAGAAGCAAAGTGGACCTCACCTAGACTTCTGGCCATGGCTTGTACCTTATTTCCACCATTCAGGCCATTCCCAAGCCCTGGAACCCACTCTTTCCCTACTCCCCATCCCCTCAGCAATACATCCTGCAGCTGAGCCAATGCTCCCTTCCCAAGATGGGCCATGCATTGGACCTTCAAACCTGAGCTGCAGCATCCCATTGGGGTGAAGGAGGTTCTGGAGGTGGTAATGAAACAGGTTTTGACAGAAAAGAGGGAGTGGGACAGACTTGGTCCAATAGGGTCCAAGCCAGTGGGAGATGGGGAATATCAGGAGGGCAACCCACAGATCCTCTTTCCCATGTTGCTGTGCAGAGACTCAAGAAACATTTGCCCAGAGCCAAACACTAGTGTGTTCTACCAGTAATTTTCCTCTGGGTTATTAAATTAGCTATTTTGATGGTTTGTTTTGGTTTTAATAACAAAATTTGAGTGAACCCCCCCCCCCCAAATGTGACTGATACTATTAAAGCTTCAGAATTTCTTTGAACCACTAAAAAATTATTTCAACTGGAAAATAAAGCATGTCCTGGACAGCCTCCTAAACTTAATAAGGAATAGATTTTCTTTGGGTTATTAACAGTATCACAGATAACAGGAATCTGGAAATCTCTCATCTCAGGAAATGGATCGAATTTTTATATAAAAATACCAGATTATTTAAAACTTTTGGGAACACGATGTCCTTTCTCCCCCTCAAAACGATAAAACCGAACTAAATTATTTTCCGCTAAACTATGAGCAAACAATCAGCTCTGAAAGCAGGATTTCTCTGCCTAAATGCAGCCAAGTGGTTTTTGTTTGTCTCCGAAGAGCAAAGCCAAGTTTTTCTTGACCCTAGAATGGGGGAGCGTGTCTACTGCTTACTCAAATGTCACTCTTGGTCAAGGGTTTTGTTTGTACTTAACTAAAATAATAATTCCCAAGTATGTGCTCCCAAAGTATGGAAATGGGCGAACGTGATTAATAGTGGAGGACTCGGTCACCCAGCAGTTCCCATGTAAAAAGGCTGTTGAAAAGGCCTGTTTCACTCTGGCCTGGGAAACCTGGGAGAAGGGGAAGGGGAGGCCCCCTGGGCAGCTCTGGGCTTCTAATGAAATGGTTCAAAACCCTCTGACTTATTTGGGATCTGCTAAGTCACCCACCACCAGCATGTATTTTGTCTGGCTGCTAAATGAACCATTTTATTCTAAAGCGATCATTTTCACAGAAGTAACAAAGTTCCCCCCAAATTAATGCGTTGCTATTGTCTCAGCAGAAAGGTCCCATCCACTGTTCTTACCCTGCGCACATGCACGTGACCATTTCCTCCTAAATTCATATCTACTTTACAATTAAAACGTGTTCAGCCTGGCACACAGCTGATTCAAGACGGACCTCCTTGGTTCGATCCCTGGCGTCCCATGTGGTCCCCAAAGCCAGGAGTGATTTCTGAGCGCATAGCCAGGAGTAAGTAACCCCTGAGCGTCACCGGGTATGACCCAAACCCCCCCCCCCCCAAAAAAAAAAAAAGTGTTCAGAAGAAAGATCTCAGGAGAGACAGTACAGAGGGGAGGGCTCTTGCCTTACAGGAGGATGATCCCCAAATTGAGCTCCAGCATTACAATAAGTTCCCCCAAGAACTAACAAGTGATCAGAACCAGGAGGGAGGGGGAAGGGGAGAACAAGAAGGGGGAGTAGAGAGGGGGGAAGAACAGGGAGATGGGGAGGGGAAAGGAGGAAGAAAAGAAGAGAACTTACATAAGATTTTTTCCAGACTTTAACTCAAGCATCTTTTTTTTTTTTTTTTTTTTGGTTTTTGGGCCACACCCGGTAACACTCGGACATCACTCCTGGCTATGCGCTCAGACATCACTCCTGGCTTGGGGGACCATATGGGATGCCAGGGGATCGAACCTCGGTCCGTCATAGGCTGGCCTGGCAAGGCAGACACCTTACCTCTAGCGCCACTGCGCCAGCCCCTCAAACATCTTTTTTATGAAAATCAAAGTTTCCCATTATCTTCAATTAAGGTGAACTTTCAAAGCTAACTACCATGAAAACAAAAATGAGTATAATATAGTGCTTCTCAAATAGTGGGACATGCCCCCCAGGGGGGATGTGAAGCTCCATAAAGGGGGGTGCATTTGACCTCGGCAAACACTGTCATAACAAGCTTAAGCCCATGTTTATGTCTCTGTATGTCTCTGGAGCTGTGTCCTGCTTCAAACCCCGCTTCGAAAAGCTATGCATTGCAAAATGTGCTCATTGTAGCCATTCATCCAGACATCACCTCTGATAAAAAAAATCAGCTCAAATTATTTTATAGATGTTTGTTTTGCAGGTTAAAGCTTTTTTTAATAAAGATACTATTTACAGTCACACGGGGGGGGGGCACAAAAAATGTTTTCTTCTTCCTAGGTGGGCATGACAGAAAATAATTGAGAAGCACTGGTATAATATAATGTATATAAATGTTCACAGCTTGTCAATTTAGGAAATGATTCCTCAAGAGATGTTTTTCTGCAGCTTCCATTTTATTCCAACACATATGCACCCCCAAAGCCATGGATGAAATGCAGACACTTTAAAGCATGTAGCATTAAGGGCCGGGAAAGAAGACAAAGTTAATTGTCAAGAGATCTCCATAGCTTCCTTCTCAGGGACCAAAGACTTTATCAAACCCTAACAGGAAATTAACTTTTCCACCAATAGATTTATAAGCTTAGATTGTGATAAAGAAATCAACATGAAGTATCTTGCCGTGTGTGTGTGTGTGTGTGTGTGTGTGTGTGTGTGTGTGTGTGTGTGTGTGTGTGTGTGTTTTGGGTGGTGATGATGTGGGGTGTATAGCCAAGTATAGTGGGAAACCCATAGACACACAGGAAGCCATACGATGAGCTTGATGCCTGGCCCCCAAAAGACAAAAAAAAAAACCTTCAGCAGTCTAGAAATGCAGAAGACGCAGGTGGGAAAGTCAGGGTTGGAAAAAGAACAGAAGAAGAAGGCAGAGAGACCATCTGGGAGCTGTCATGAGGATCCAGGGAGGAAGCAGGAGCCATAGGGAGCCGTGACAGCAAAAATGGGGCTGGCTGGATGGTGGGTGACAGGAAGCTTGGGCACTGACTTCTGTTGTGTTTCTGTCACACCTGGTATCACTTGGAGCACAAAGCCAGCATTAGTGAGAGCAAAATCAACAAGATGTTCTCTGATGCTCTTTTTGTTTGTTTGCTTTTGGTTTTTGTTTTTGGGTAACACCCGGTAGCGCTCAGGGGTTACTCCTCGCTCCATGCTCAGAAATTGTTCCTGGCAGGCTCGGGGGACCCTATGGGATGCCAGAATTCAAACCACCGTCCTTCTGTATGCAAGGCAAACGCCCTACCTCCATACTATCTCTCCGGCCCCTCTGGTGCCCTTTTGAGCATCAAAATTCTATGCAACTGGCCTCATGCAGAAAAATGTGATTGTACCAAACTGTGAGTGTCCAGACTTTTGAGTGAGCGGTCTGTACTTCTAAAATGATCTCTTCTGTCATTTTAAATAGCCAGGGCTGGGCCACAGAGCAAGCTCAAAGGGATGAGCGCATGCTTTGCAGGCAGAAAGTCTGGCCTTCATCCCTGGTCCCGTGAGCATAGCCTGGAGGGACCCCAGAAGACCTAGGTGTGGCTCAAAATGAAAAACAACCAAGACTATTCATATTAAAAATTGCAATAGCAAAAATGATTTAAAACATCTATGTCAGAGCATAAATATCCTTTGTAAGGTTACTCTAGTCATAATGAAACAGAAATAAAAATCTTAATTTGTATATCTGTGTATATACATTGTTTTAACCACACCTGACTGTCCTTAGGAGGAAGTCCGGGCTCTGCACTCAAGATCACTCCCATTGGGCTCAGGGGACCAGATGGGGTTATGGAGATCAAACAGGTTGGCCGTGTGCAAGGCAGATGCCCTCTCTACTGCACTACCATTCCAGCCCTCTTTTCAATAAATATATGTTGGAGGTGGGCCCACACTGGTGATGCTCAGAGGTTACTCCTGGCTATGCACTCAGCAGTTGCTCCTGGCTCAGGGGGACCATATGGGATGCCGGAATCGAACCCAGGTCTGTCCTGGGTCAGCTGCATGCATGCCCTACCCGCTGTGCTATCACTCTGGCCCCTCCTTTCAATATTTTTATCACAAAAGCATTTATCAGCATATTCCTATGCTAAAAAATTTTTCCCCGTTGATTCATTTGAAACAGAAGATTGCTTGTTTCAACTATTTAGTTTTGACCCATCAAGTGAGCCACTGCCTTGCCCTGTACTTTTTTTGTTAAAAAAACAGGTTCTCTTCTTTGGCTGAAAGTTCCAAGTTAAGATATCAGCAATGGGGGCCTGGAGAGATAGCACAGCGGCATTTGCCTTGCAAGCAGCTGATTCAGGACCAAAGGTGGTTGGTTCGAATCCCGGTGTCCCATATGGTCCCCCGTGCCTGCCAGGAGCTATTTCTGAGCAGACAGCCAGGAGTAATCCCTGAGCACTGCCAGGTGTGGCCCAAAAACCAAAAACCAAAAAAAAAAAAAAAAAAGATATCAGCAATGGGACTACTGAGAATTCTGTTTATGGTTGATTGTCCTTCCACTGTAACTTTACCTTGTCCACTTTCTTTGCATCTTTGTTCTCATAATTAAAAATAAAAAATTAATAAATAAAGAAACAGGTTCTCTGACACTGTCCTGAACTGTCCATCTCTCTCCACCATGGATACCCGTGTCCTGCTGCTGCTGCTTGGCCTGTGCTTGTGGCCAGCCTTCGTGCAAGCTCTCACTTGCCACGAATGTCCACGCGTCAATGAGACTGGTGTCTTCGAGACTGAGGCCAGCACCTGCGAGGCCACTGGAAACTGGCAGTGCTTTCTGAGGAAGATCTATAAAGATGGCAGGATGCAGTACGCACAGCAGGGCTGCAACAGTCTGTGCATTTCCCTCAACTTCTTCAGGCCCACAGCCCAGGTGGATCTCTCCTGCTGCAAGGACTCCTCCCCTTCTGTAACCGGTTTTAGTGTCAACACCCCCACTCCATGACCAGTTCTATCCAGCATTTAGGAAGCATTTAACCCCTGACCCCCACATCCCCTGCTCGCCTGCACAAGTGTCACCATCTGTGGTCATTCCAGCTAGGTGGTGCTCATTCAACAGTGAATACTGGCCCTGGTCCTGCCCATGAGAGGCCATGCTGAACTCTAGGGCTCTGAGCTGCCCCCCTTTTCTTAAATCCAAGGGATGTGGGACACCTTTACCCCTTGCTCCATTTGACATGTATATGTGATTGTTCCACCCCATCTTTGCTCCCATCCCCACTCTTTGTTCGGAATAAATTCTGCATATCTTAAAAAAAAAAAAAAAAAGGTTTTCTGGCCGGAGAGATAGCATGGAGATAGGGCGTTTGCCTTGCATGCAGAAGGACAGTGGTTCGAATCCCGGCCTCCCATAGGGTCCCCGGAGCGATTTCTGATCTTAGTGCCAGGAGTAACCCCTGAGCCTGCCGGGTGTGACCCAGAAACCAAAAAGAAAAAAAGAAACAAATAGGGCCCGGAGAGATAGGACAGTGGCGTTTGCCTTGCAAGCAGCCGATCCAGGACCAAAGGTGGTTGGTTCGAATCCCGGTGTCCCATATGGTCCCCCGTGCCTGCCAGGAGCTATTTCTGAGCAGACAGCAGGAGTAACCCCTGAGCACCGCTGGGTGTGGCCCAAAAACCAAAAAAAAAAAAAAAAAAAAAAGAAACAAATAGACGTGGGGCTGGAGATAGTACCACAAGTAAAGGCCCTACCTTACAAACAACTGACCGGGATTCAATCCCTGCCATTCCATATGGCTCCCTGAGACTGCCAATAGTGATCCCTGAATGAAGAGTAAACCTTAGAAAGATAAAAAAAAAAAATAAAAAGAAAGAGGGAATGGGGGGAGAGGAGAGGGTGGACAGCGAGACAGAGACAGAGAGATGAAAAGAGAGAAACTTAAGGATCCTAACTCTTTGCCCAGTAATGAACTTAGTGGATGAACAAATAGGAGGCTCAGTTACAAGAGCGCCCTGACCCACAGCCGTTCCGCTGTGGGCCTGGTCCCTGGACGCCCCCTCCAGGAGCACATCCAGCCCGGGAGGAATTCCAAGGGCAAGAGAGGCCTTTTCCTGGCTGAGTCTCCAGCCGCAAGGAGTCCTAGGGGCATGGAAGTTCTTCCAGATTTTTTGTGGGGGGTTGCTTTGTTTTCAGGGTTTTAACTTCTTGCCACATGGCATTCATGCCTGTTCCTTACCCCCGCTGACTTTAACAGACACACATCTCACAGACATGAGTCTACAGGAGAAGGGGAAGCTTTTTTTCTGTTTCTCCTGCTTAATAGCAATTTTCTCACAAGCTCTGACTTCTTTGACTCTTAGAGCTTTACTGGTTTCTTGTTCTCAAATATGTTTTCTTTTGTTATTATTATAATTTTTACTGTGACCAAAGTGAATTACAAATCTTTCACAGTAATATTTAAGGTACATAGAAACAATGAGTCAGGGCCATTCCTACCACCAGTGTTGTTCTCCTTCCACCCCTCTTCCCAGCATACATCCCATATCTCCCTCCTTTGCCCCCCAGACTGCTAGTGTAACTGGTCCCCTATGTGTCTAGCTTGTTTGGGTATCGATTCTGTTGTTGTTGACTATGGGTTTGGTGTTTAAGTCTGGTCATTTATTTCCACTCAATGTTCATAAGACTGTTTGCTCCTGTTACCAACCATTTTTCCCCTCAATTTATGAGGCAAAACAAGATCATTCAAGTTCTTTTTTTTTTTTTTTTTTTTTTTTTTTTTTTTTTTTTTTTTGGTTTTTGGGCCACACCCGGTGACGCTCAGGGGTTACTCCTGGCTATGCACTCAGAAGTTGCTCCTGGCTTGGGGGACCATATGGGACACCGGGGGATCAAACCGTGGTCCGTCCAAGGCTAGCACAGGCAAGGCTTACCTCTTGCACCACCGCCTGGCCCCCTCATTCAAGTTCTTGATTGAAGCCTCATCCCTCCATTCTCCCTAGGTAACTTGGCCTTACCTGCAAGACCCCGCCCATTCCTGGGAGGGGTCTTGGAAAAGGTAGATAAGGCCTTTGACCCAGGGGATTAGGCTCTTTTAGTCTTTGGCCAGCATGGAGGTCAAAGGGAAGATGGCTGAAAGGAGTTAAGATGCAGGGCTAGCTAAGAATGACTGAATGCCTAAAAGGTTATTATATAGGCCACACATGTGGTGGATAGGGCATGAATAAAGTTGATGCTTCCTGATGCCTGTCTCTGGATAAGTCTAATTCTGTCATTCACCTAAACCTGGGACCCGCCAACTAAATGGGGATTGCGGAGCCACGTGGCCTGGGATGGCAGAGAAAGATCCTACCATCTATCCTTCACCATCCACCACCATCGTTAATTATTTAATGCAACACTTGAGTATTATAACACCTTGCTGTTGCAATTTGTTGTCATTTTCTATACTCAGCATTCTGCATCTGTGTGTGGATCTAATATTTCTCTTCAAATTATTGCCATGAAGGGACAGAGAACACAATGGGCAGGAAATTTGCCTTGCACAAGGTGGACTCAGGTTTGCTCCCTGGCATTTCATACGCTCCCTCCCCTCTCCCAGCCTGTCAGAGCCAGAGGAAACCCCTGAGCACCACCAGGTGTGACCTCAAACCAAAAACAAAAGAAAAAAATTTAATTAATTATTACCCTGAGTCCTAATTCTATTTTATATTTTGGTTTGGAGACCTCCTCCAATGCCTGGAAATCACACCTCGGCCTCTGCATGCAAAGCCTGCTCTCACCTTTGAGCTCTCTTTCCTAACTTTGTTTTAAAGAAACTCATTCCTTTCCATGTTATTTTTAAAAAGACAGTACTTTTTAGTATTTAGGATGACAAAACCCAAGAGACTCTAAAGAGAGGATTAAGGACCCCACCCTCACCTCACCTCAGTCTGAAGCCAACCCATATCTCCCTCTGGGGAGCAGCCAGTCTTGACTCCTGCCATCTAAACTCCCTGCGTTCCAACACACCTGCCTCAAGAATCCTTCTGGAGGGCCCGGAGAGATAGCACAGCGCGGCGTTTGCCTTGCAAGCAGCCGATCCAGGACCAAAGGTGGTTGGTTCAAATCCCGGTGTCCCATATGGTCCCCTGTGCCTGCCAGGAGCTATTTCTGAGCATAGAGCCAGGAGTAACCCCTGAGCACCGCCGGGTGTGACCCAAAAACCAAAAACAAAACAAAAAACAAAAAAAAGAATCCTTCTGGTAACCAAAATATGAAACCCAGCTTTTGCACTAAGTTCTAGCAATTACAACTAGATGGTTCATGTTTGCACACATAGTAAAAACTGAATAATGCAGAGAAACAAAGATATCTTAAAGCTATAAAGTATTTCACTTTTTTTCTTTTTGGTGTTTGGTTCACACCCAGCAGTGCTCAGGGGTTACTCCTGGCTCTGTGCTCAGAAAACCGGTCCCGGCAGGTTCAGGGGACCATATGGGATGCCGGACTTCAAACCAGGGTCTGTACTGTGTTGGCCGAGTGCAAGGCAAGCACCTTAATGCTGTGCTATCACTACAGCCCCCCAGTATTTCACATTTTATAGAGCATCCACCTGGTACTTGCTAGCCACATTCCTGGCAGCCTGGGTTTGATCCACAGAATCCCATATGGTCTGTCCCCTGCAAGCATGCCAAGAGTGATTTCTGAAATGTGGAGTCAGGAATAATCGTTGAGAGCTGCTGAGTGTGGCCCAAACACCAACCCACCATCCCCCCAAAAAAAGAGTAACTGAGCTTCCATATGACCCATTTCCAATGATTCCACTTATTGGCATCTACTTTTAAGGGCCCAAGAGCTACACAAAGAAGATACTTGTACTGCTGTGCTTTGCAGCACTGTTCACAGTAGCTAGTACCTGGGAAAAAGCTGTGTCTAGGAACAGATGACTGGATAAAGAAACTATGATATAGAACACATAGTGGAATATAATTTTGCTGTAAGAAGAAGGTGAGATCATGCAGTTGACTGCTACATGGATGGATCTGGAGAGTATCAAGCTGAGTGAAGTTAGTCAGGAGAGGGACAGACACAGAATGATGCCCCATCATATAAAGAAACTTACTAAGGAGGCTAACCAACACCCAAAGGCAACAGAAACTGAGAACTGGCCATTAGTAGAAAACAGACCACAGGGTGAGGATTGGGGGGCTGCCACTGGGACAATGAAAGAGATAAACAGACACTCATGTGGAGGGTGTGGTGCTAGGATGTTTTATGCATAAAACCCTATCATCAAGAGTGCTGGGCCTAAAATAAGATTTGAAACCAGACAAAACAAAAACCTGGATGGGTGATCACCGGCCTCACAGTTCTCAAAAGCACAAGTGCAAGTGTGAATTATAGCTCTTGTTTCACTTCAGTTCTCTGCAAATACCTACATCTGGCTAGCAGCTCCTGTTAGAAGGCACAGATCTAAAGATGGAGAGTAGAAGGGCACAACACAAAAATCACCAAGGAGGGGGACACCAGTCACGGGAGTTAAGGTAAGTTTCAGGATTGAGATGCTCAAGATCGGGCTGCAGGGCAGACAGACAGTAGCTGGCACCGACATTCTCATCCTCGGCTGAGTCACCAATGTGCAGACACCTCTGACTGCCAGCCCCTCGGCCCTCTTTTCTTCCTGTGCCAACTCCCTCCTTGATAGCAAGATCTGTGCCACAGAGCCAGTCCCCTCCCACTGGGGCCTGAATCTTTGCTCTCTTGAGTCCCCTCTGTCCCCACACTGAGCTGCAGGGTCAAGAAGTGCCACTGACATTTTAGGAACACAACTTTCCAAAGCACCACCAGGCAAGATTCCCACCACCACCACCACCACCAAAGAAAACAAAACAAAAAATGTTTACAAATAGGTGAAAGAAACCAATGATTTGGCTGGAGCCACCCTGGTCTGCATGAGGCAAACAGGAGGAAAGCTGCCTCCTCTGCACACAGCAGGCCAGGACCACTAGGCTCACACTCAAATTAGGGGGTCAGGAGCTCTTCACTCCCCATATCCTCTCCACCACAAAATATGATTCTGAACTTCATCCAGGAAACAGTAAAATAGCAAAGTGCAAAGTATGGGGTGACAAGAATAAAGAAAATGTCCAAACAAACAACCAGGAGAATTCCTGGGTAGAGGGGACAAAGAGATAATACAACAGTAGGGCTCTTGACTGGCTAATTGCCTTGCATGTGGCCAATGTAGGTTCAATCCCCAGCACTATATGTGGTTCCCTAAGTCCCACCAGGTGTGATTCCCAAAACAAAAATATCACATATAAGAATGAATGGAAAATATTAAGAAGGACTGGGAAGATGGCTAAGAGGTTTGGGGCATACATGCCCTGTGTGCAAAGGCCCAGAATTCCACCCCAGCATCCCGGGGTTGAACAACACCACGCTGCCAGGTATGGGCACTGAAGGCTCCCATTGCTGACTCAGGTGGTTCAGGGGTCCCCAGGCACTGCTTAGGAACCCTGCCCCGTGAAAAATATAAAAAAGCAGAACCAAGGGCCAGAGAGATAGCATGGAGATATGGTATTTGCCTTGCATGCAGAACAGTGGTTCAAATCCCATATGGCATCCCATAGGGTCCCCCCCAAGCCTGCCAATGGTTTCTGAGAGTAGAGTCAGGAGTAAACTGAGTGCTGCCGGGTGTGACCCAAAAACCAAAAAAAAAAAAAAAAAAGTAGAAACCGGGTCAGAGCAGTAGTGCAAGGGGTAAGGCATCTGCCTTGCTCATGCTAGCCTAGGACTGACTGCGTTCGATTCCCCAGCATCCACCAAGCCAGGAGCCATTTCTGAGCACAGAGCCAGGAGGAACCCTGAGCATCTTCGGGTGTGCCCCCCCCCCAAAAAAAAACTGTTAAAAAAGAAAAGGCAAAATCAGAGACTAATTAATAGAAACCTTAGATATAATAAGATATAATACTGCCAAAAAAATTTTAAATAAAAACATGACTGTACCAAAAGAAACAGAAAATGGCACTAGGGGGTTTACTCAAAACACAGAGAAATATAGCCAAGTCATGAAAAAGCAGTAAAAAAATGACTGGCGCTGGACAGATAGCACAGTGGTGTGGGAGCTTGCTTGCACCTGGGCTCCATCTTCAGCACTCCATGTCCGCCTGATCCCTGTCAGAAGTGACTGATGCCTGCGCAAAGAGCAAGGTGTCAAGGCTTATGTGAGCAACACCAAGTATGGGTCTCAAAGCAAAGCAAAATAAACAGAAACAATGGATGGCTGTGGATAGAGCATAGGGCACAGGCACTAATGCTAAACCCATTGCAGTGGTCACCAAGTCCCCAAATAATAAGAGTTATTTTAAGGGATCAATATGCATCCCTATTTTAAGGGATCAATAGTACAATGAGTAGGGTGTTTGACTTGTATATGGACAATTCAGATCTGATCTCCGGCATCCCTCTGAGCACTGACAGACGTCATTCCCAAGTGCAGAACCTGGAATAACCCCTGAGCCCTGCCAGGTGTGGCCCAAAAACAAAAACAAATTATTTTAAAAAGTGAAATGGGGGCCGGAGAGATAGCATGGAGGTAAGGCATTTACCTTTCATGCAGAAGGTCATCGGTTCGAATCCCGGCGTCCCATATGGTCCCCCGTGCATGCCAGGAGCAATTTCTGAGCACGGAGCCAGGAAAAACCCCTGAGCATTGCCGGGTGTGACCCAAAAACCACAAAAAAAAAAAAAAAGTGAAATGGATGTCATAGTAGGTTCTGGGTATGACTAAGGGAAGCACATTCAAGTTAAAACAGCGATTTTCAGATCCACAAAGATAAAGTCAGGCACTCAGCATTACAGATACTCAGCGTATCTTGAAAGAAAAGTGAACTAAGAGGGAAGGTAAGGGATATGATTTTCAGGGGTAAGGGCACATTTGGAGGTGCTCGGGGGTTAAACCTGGCTTTGTGCTCAGGAATTAGTCGTGGCGGTGCTCGGGAAACCATATGGGATGCTGGGGAACCAAACCCAGGTCAGCAGCGTGCCAGGCAAACTCCCTACCCACTGTGCAATTACTCCAGGCCCCGGGATATGATTTCTCATCACAGTGAATCACTGGCCACACGCTGAAAGGTGAAACCACTCCCTAAACAGAATCGCAACTTCAAAACTAAACTAAGTCAGTCAACAAGAAGGCCACAGTTAGAAGGCACAGCGCCTGTCCCTGGTGTGGAGGAGGACCAAAGGAGAGGGGTGGCTAATTCTATACAAAGGTAAGTCCAGGGGTCAGAGAGATAGCATGGAGGCAAGGCATTTGCCTTGCATGCAGAAGGACGGTGGTTCAAATCCCGACATCATCCCAGATGGTCCCCTGAGCCTGCCAGGAGCCATTTCTGAGCATGGAGCCAGGAAGAACCCCTCTGTGCTGCTAAGTGTAACCCAAAAACCAACCAACCAAACAAACAAACAAACAAAAAACAAACCAAAAACCAAAGGATTTCCTGACTTCTCAAAGATATGCTCCTTTAGACTTGAAATATAGGCCAGAGATAGTCCAGCACTTGCCTTGCAGAGCCAAACTGGGTTTGATCCTCAAACTACAAATGGTGCCCTGAGCACTACCAGGAGTGACTCCCTGAGCACTGCTGATTGTGGCAACAAAACAACAAAAATGAAGAAAGCTAGGGGGTGGAGGATGAGAGATTGAAGCTAATTTTATTTTATTTTATTTTATTTTTTGGTTTTTGGTTTTTGGGCCACACCCAGCAGGGGTCACTCCTAGCTGTCTGCTCAGAAATAGCTCCTGGCAGGCACGGGGGACCATATGAGACACCGAGGTTCGAACCAACCACCTTTGGTCCTGGATCAACTGCTTGCAAGGCAAACGCCGCTGTGCTATCTCTCCAGGCCCGATTGAAGCGAATTTTATAGAAAGAAACTTCATTCTTTTTTCAACCAACAGTTTAGGTTATCTGTATCCCTCACCGTCCTAATTCCACATCTGGAAGAATACAAACACTGAAAATAATGCAGGTGTGCAATCCACCTGATAGGCAAATGTTTGCCCGAGCAAAACTGCCCCCATGTCAAACACTAATTTCCAAACACTACGCCATTCATCCTTCCTGCTAGCAGGGCAAGTCTGAAGCCCGTAACAGGTTCATTTAACGAGAACATGTATCTTGAGAGATAAAATTAAGCCCTGAACATCCTCCACTTGATGGCTAAGCACTGAGCCAGCTTGAACACGTTCAGAGCCACGCTTCTTTACGGGACTTAATTCCCTGAGCTAACTCCAGGCAGGGAGCTGGGCCAAAGCCAGAGTCAGCCTCAGAGTTCCCAGAGACAACTGCCCTGAGAAGGAGAAGCCTTGGCTTCTTCAATGCCTCGACCAGCACAAAATCCCTGAATAGTAAAGCCAATCCTGAGGTGATTTACTAAGAATACATTTTAAAGGGCTGGAGAGAGTACAATGGGTAAGGTGTCTGCCTTGTATGAAGCTGAACTTGGCTTAAAACCCAACACCAGGGGCCAGAGAGATAGCACGGAGGTAAGACGTTTGCTTTGCATGCAGAAGGACGGTGGTTTGAATCCTGGCATCCCATATGGTCCCCTGACCCTGCAGGAGTGATTTCTGAGCATAGAGCCAGAAGGAACCCCTGAGTGCTGCCGGGTGTGACCCAAAAACCAAAACAACAACAAAACAAACAAACAAACAAACAAAAAACAATACCAGGGGGCCAGAGCGATAGCACAGTGGCAGGGTGCTTGCCTAGTACATGACCAACCCGGACCAACCTCAATTCAATTTTTGGTACCCTTTTTGGCCTCCCTCCTCTTCCTCCAGCCTGCCAGGAGCAATTTCAGAGCTCAGAGTCAGGAGTAGCCTCTGAATGCCGCCAGATGTGGGCGCCCCCTCCAAAAAGAATAAAACCAACACTGCATAGTACCCTTGAGCAAATGCTACATGTGACCCCTGAGCCACGAGTTAGGAGTAGCCCCTGATGCTACCAAATGTTATCCCCAAAACTCAACCTTTTTATTCCTCCTCCTCCTCCCGTTAAGAGCCATTCAAGGGTAAAGGTATAGGAAATGTTATTACCGGCAGAGTGAAGAAAGTCGGGTGCTTGGCTTCATCTTCGTATTTGCCTTCTGTGGAACTCCCCGCCTCCATGGACTTGGATGTAGTATTCTTGCCAATGCCCATCATTAAGACAGCCGAGTAGTGTGGTCGCTGGACCAAGTGGCTGGACGTGGAGGCTTTATTCGAGCTAGGAGCCTGGGGTCACGGCCAGCTCTGCCAGTGACTTCGGCACCGATTCTCAGTCAGAGGTAATGTCCACAAGTGACATCCCTTAGCACCTAGAGAAAGAGAAAAGCAGCCAAATGACATCAAAGACACAAGCAGTCTGGGGCCTCGGAGAGAGACAAGCTTTGGGTGAGTGTGTGTTTCCTGCAAAGAAGAGTCAAATTCAAGTTCAGCCACAATTTCCAAAATACACATCTTGCTACTCAAACAACCTCCTAGAGAGAAGGTCACTAGTACAAGACTATCAAATGATCACAGTACAGGGGGTCGAGGAGATAGCTCAAAGGACTGGAAATGCATGTCTTGCATGAGAGAGGCCTGAGTTGGATCCCCAGCACTGAATGGTACCCCAAGTACTGGTGTGAGAGCCCTCTTTAACTGCCGGGTGTAACCCAAAAATTAATGAAGAGGCAAAAATTGCATCACCTAGGCACTTCTATGACGCGCATTCTGGTTTATCTCATAGCCCAGCACGTTACAACAGAACCTCCTCCCATGATGGAAATATTCACGAGCTGCCATGCCAATCCAGGTGCCTTACACCACAGGGTTACAAAATACTAGCAATGTGGCTGCAGGGACAGAAACAGCAGGCTTTAAGTAGGTTTAATTCCAATGAACTAAAACATAGGAGCTAGGACTATAGTAGAGTGGGCAGGGAACTTGCCACTACAGTCAATCCAGGTTAGATTCCTGGCCCCCAATATGGTCCCTCAAGCCAGTCAGAAGTGATCTACGAGCACTGATCAAGACTTATTAAGTCTTGAGTACAGCCAGGTGTGGCTCAAAAGCAAATAAGCAACATGTAATGTAAAAAGACACTGTGGCTGGAGGCAACCATACTCTACAGCAGTTATAGCAAAGCTGCTGTGACTGGATAGCTGTTTAAATAATTCTGAAATCCCTACAGGTGACCAATGGAAAAAATAAGCATATCAGAGAGAGAGAGAGAGAGAGAGAGAGAGAGAGAGAGAGAGAGAGAGAGAGAGAGAGAGAGAGAGACATAGAGACAGAGAGAGACAGAGAGACAGAGAGAGACAGAGAGACAGAGAGACAGAGAGACAGAGAGAGACAGAGAGAGAGAGACAGAGACAGAGAGAGACAGAGACAGAGAGAGACAGAGAGACAGAGAGAGACAGAGAGACAGAGAGACAGAGACAGAGAGACTGTACCAGAAAGAGAGAGAACCAATAAGAATTAAAGGGTAGGGGCTGGAGAGATAGCATGGAGGTAGGGCATTTGCCTTTCATGCAGAAGGACGGTGATTTAAATCCCGGCATCCCATATGGTCCCCCAAGCCTGCCAGGAGCAATTTCTGAGCGTAGAGCCAGGAGTAACCCCTGAGCACTGTGGTGTGACCCAAAAACAACAACAACAACAAAAAAAAAAAAAAAGAATTAAAGGGTCATACAGAATTTCAGAAAGGTGGTAAATGAGCTTTTAAATGAATAAAAATGTCATGCAAAGAACAATATCAAAAGCATTCCATCGAGGGGACAGAGTGATAGCACAGAGAGGAGAGTGTCTGCTTTGCACAAAGTCAACCCAAGTTTGATCCCCAACATGTCATGGAGTCCACCAGATCCAACAGGTGTGATTCTTGAGCTCAGAGCCAGGAGTAACCCCTGAGGTTTATGGGTGTGGCCCTAAAACAAAAACAAGACAAACAAACAAAAACATTCCATGGGACTGATAGAGATGCTTTCCTTGCATGCATCCCACATGGTTCCTAGTGCCAGGAGTATGAAGCCAGGAGTAACTTCTGAGCATCACAGGGTGTAACTAAAAAAACCAAAACAATAAACAAAATATAAATTTTAAATTCCATATCAAAGCTAGAGAGATAGTACAGCAGGGAAGGCACTTGCCTGGCCTGGATTCAATCCCCAGTGGTCTCCAAACTGCCAAAAGTAGTCCTAAGAACTGCTATGTATGGCCCAAAAGCAACTAAAAATATTCCATATCAAATAACAATATAGAACTGAAGAAGAAAATTTTCAAGGGGGAGGTTAAGAAACTGTCAGCAGAGGAAGAAGGTGCATGCAAGGAATCAAGACACCAAAGCCAAGTTGGTTCTGATGTACTAGGAGAATCTGGTTTGGTTTTATTTGTTTATTTTTGGTTTTGGTTTTGAGTCACACCCGGCAGCCCTCAGGGGTTACTCCTGGCTGTCTGCTCAAAAATAGCTCCTGGCAGGCACGGGGGACCAAATGGGACACCGGGATTCGAACCAACCATCTTAGGTCCTGGATCGGCTGCTTGCAAGGCAAACGCCTCTATGCTATCTCTCCGGGCCCGAGAACCTGGTTTTTTAACAAGGAAAAGTACAGGGCGAGGCAGTGACTCAAAGGGCTGAGGACAAGCTCTGCATGCAGGAGGTGGCTCAGCTTCAATCAATCCTCGGCACAGCTCAGTCCCTAAGCACCAATGCCAGGTATGACCCAAAAACCAAACCACCAATAATAAATTTTTGAACCATATAAAATTCAAAAGCGGAAAACTACTGAAATAATTATATGTGATCAAGTTTTGGTGACGCACAAGAAATTAAGGACTTAATTTCCAAACAAGAGAAGTATTACTTGGATAATAAAAGAGATCCACCCAAAGATTAGCAAGTATTTGGAGACTGGCTTCAATCTGAGAGGCACAAAGGATTCCTCTCAGGGCTGGCATGGGGACAATGAAGCATGCCTAGTTATGCTTCAATTTTACAAGAGAGGAAAATACCACAAGCAGGTAGGGGTGAGAAAGAACAGAGAACATTCACAGGAGCTCACAGGAAAATAAGATCAGTTCTGAGCGGGGAGTTCCTACCAAGAACAAACAGCCCTGCCTGCAAAAATGAAGAAATCAGGGACTTCTCTTAGGGACACTTTTCACTCAGCAAATGCTGGATATGAGCCTGGGGAATTAGGTGAAATTCTTAGAGTTCAGTGGTGAGAAGACTAAGAGGAAATGGGACAGAACTCCCAGAAAGAACAATCTGGACTCCATGGAGCAGACAAGGCTGATACCAAACTGCCTTTTTTGTTTTTGGTTTGGTTTGGTTTTTGGCTACACCCAGAGGTACTAAGGAGTTACTCCTGGATCTGTGCTCAGACATCACTCCTGACAGGCTTGGGGGAGCATATGTGATGCCAGGGATCGAATCCAGGTTGGCCATGTGCAAGGCAAACGTCCTACTGCTGTGCTGTCGCTCCGACCCCAGCAAACTGCTTTTTAAGGAGGCTCTTTAGATTGAAATGTTTGAACACACTGTGCACAGTTTACCCAGTTTACCCAGATCCATGTCTGTTGAAAGCCGTGACTTCTGGAATGGAAGAGGGAGTCTCAGAGCACTGCTGTGGAGTGAGCAATACAGGGCATTGTCCCACCTTGGGAAAAAAATACTCCAACTAAAAGATCCTGGTCTAGAGACACTCCCTTCTTCCCCAAAGCACCTGATGCTCTTTTTCATAAGTTCATGTTCTCTAGCCACAGGGGACAGACAGGAGGTGTGTAGGGCAGGTGGATGGGGCCATAGCATCTCCATGACCTTTAAAAACTTGTATTTTTAAGATGGATGAATGGGGGGCAGGGGAGAGATGGATGAATTGTTATCTTTTCCCCCATCTCTCCTCATACTTTTAGGAAGTCTGGGGGTTTTATAGTTTCCAAAGCACAAAAACAGGGAGATTCTCTTCAAACATTGCACAGAATACCCCAAAGGCCCTACATATGGTCCCAATAGTGATACAGTATGTTGATTTAAAATTCAAAAAAAAAAAATTCTCTTTATTCCTCCATTCTGAAAGTGATATACAGGATTTCACAAATATCATCTCCCAGCAGAGACCCAGCCAGTCCGAAGGTGTCCATCTGCTCCGGAGCAACTAAGAAAATTATGAGCTGTTTGGGGGCTCAAGGTCACGTGCCAAAAACCTTTTCTTTTCTTAAACATAGACTTCAGCCTCTGCCTCCCTGTCCACTCCTCCTTCAAAGCCCCAAGTCTGAATCCCAACACCCAAAACCTCCTCTGATCAGGTCACCTGCTAGGATTTCATGGCTCTACACTTTCTATCCCCATCTCCTACAGACTGCCTGTCCCAGAGTCCTGAGCCCCAGAAAATCAGAAGAGCAAAAGGCTAAACAGAAACGGGGAAAGGAGGAAGGGGTGCAGGGACATGAACCAAGAATGAGCAGCTCGGGATGGTGGGGAGAAGGCAGAGTAGAGACAGGAAGATGGGGACCGCAGGAGAGCAATGATGGGGGAGACACAAAGTAAGTCTCCCACCCCCAACCTCTGCCAAAGAAAAAGTGAGAGTCCAATAGCACAGGGGCCTGTTGTCATAAGGGACTTTTTTTTTAAGGATTCAAACTGCCCTCTTCCAGTTATTAGCCAAAACGAGCCAAACCACCACAGGGCCAGAGGAGCATGACCTCCTCGGCCCTTGAACTGAAACACCTGTTGGTTGAGCTAAGAATCTCTAAAAGGGGGGCCCGGAGAGATAGCACAGCAGAGTTTGCCTTGCAAGCAGCCGATCCAGGACCAAAGGTGGTTGATTCGAATCCCGGTGTCCCATAGGGTCCCCCGAGCCTGCCAGGAGCTATTTCTGAGCAGACAGCCAGGAGTAACCCCTAAGCACCGCCAGGTGTGACCCAAAAAAAAAAAAAAAAAAAATCTCTAAAAGGGGTCTCTGGGTCTGCTGAGCACCACACAAAGTAATTAAAATAAAGGACACCCTCAGGGGGAAAAAAGTTCTTTTGTTTTGTTTTGTTTTGTTTTTGTTTTCTTTTGTTTGTTTGTTTTTGGGTCACATCCGGCAGTGCTCAGGGGTCACTCCTGGCACTACGCTCAGAAATCGCTCCTGGCAGGCTCAGGGGACCATATGGGATGCCAGGATTCGAACCACTGTCCTGCATGCAAGGCAAATGCCTTACCTTTATGCTATCTCTCTGGCCCCCAGAGAGCATTCTTGAAAACGGTATGTGAGTGCAATGTAAATCTCGTGACAGATGCTCAACTGGGAACCAAAGCTGGAAGGATTCCATAGAGAGTTGCTGAGGGCCACAGCACCTGGCCCTGGTGGTAGAGTTCCTGCAAACAACTACAGAGTAGGTGCTAAGAAGGCAAAGAAAGATGGCCACAACCTGCTGTCATTGAGGGAAGGGGAAGAGAGGAGAGAGGAGAGGGGAGAATGAACACACACACACACACACACACACACACACACACACACACACACACACACACACACACACACACACACACACACACTGACAGGCCCACTGACACGGCCTCACTCCCACTGAAGGAATATTCTGAAAACACTGGTCAGACAAAAACAAAAACATTCAATAAAAAAATAAAAAAAACATTCCAACAAAACCAAAATGTTTACAAAGGAAAGATAAGATTAGATGTGGTATACTGCATTATATAATATGTTAAGTCAACTTCTCATCTAACAGCCACAAAAAGAAAGGGGGGAGAGTGAGAGAAAGTGCCAAAAGAGTCTATGTTAGCGGTATTCTGAAAGGCACACCCTGAGATTCTGCCTCCAGACAAACCAAAATGCCTGGCCTCCTGCCACCACACACGGCACACCCTTCATTCCATCCCGTGCACACCTCCGGGTTCTCCCCCAGTCTGCAAGGAAATCACCATGATTCTGCTGGTAGTCAAGAGGGAGATATCAGCAATAATTACAACAGCTCACAGGTAACTTTCAGCAGATCTGCTCCCTTTGGAATCAAGTCCCTGAGGAGCTGAAGGAGGTTTTTAAGACTGCTGAGACATAAAACAAAATAGTCTTCCAGGAAGATGTTCCCAACTGCCAGTTCCTTTGCTGTTCCATGCCACTAGCATCTGACAGCCTCCAAAAACCATTTTTGTCTGTAGATGACTTTTCATAAATGCATGTGGGGCATTCATTTGTGCCTGCATTTTGATTCTGTTGGCAAACATGGAGATTCTTCTAGAGCTTTACCTCCCTGGTTGCCCTTTGTCTTGTCTATATAAAGTTCTCACTTATCTTTCTGTCTGTATTGGGACACATCCACCCCAATTCAGGGGACTGAATCAAACCTAAAAGGGCTCACACACAAATGGATAAATGGGGAAAAAAAGATGGATGAATAAATCTTTATCTTTTCCCCCATTTCTTCTGATGCTTGTAGGAATTCGGGGGAGGGGGGTCACTTTACGTTTCCAAAGCACAGAAGTAGGAAAGATTTTCCCCAAACATTGCCCAGAAAGCCCCAAAAGCTCCAGCCCTTGGCATTGTCTCCCTGATTCCTCCTGACAAATTTGATCAGCTCAGGAGTTTTGTGATCTTTTAGAATTTCTCACTTTTATGCCATCAACTCCATCCATCTTCAGTCGTATGACACTCACTGCTACCCCATCCGTTCCTTGGGATCTAAATATATATACACAGCATGACAATGAACAGAGACAAAAATAAAACCTGCTTGAAACAGCCCCAACAGACTCTTAGCTCAGCCACCAGGAGATTTTAGACTTGACAGAAGAAAAAACAAGCAAAGAGTGCAGCAGTGAATAGTGGCCAGAACTTTCTAAGACCCGGTGCCACATACAGTCTCAGTCAGAGGAAATCACTCTTTGTTCTAATCCAGTCCTGTCACCTTCAGTCTTCCCGCAGGGCTTCTGAACCTGTCCTTTACCTGGGTTGGCTTTAGAGAAAGTAAAAGGACTTTGGTAAAGTGAAAGGACATTCAGACAATCCCTGCCACTCCTTATCTGCAGGCAGTTGACGTTCCAAGACATCCCTGTAGATGTCTGAAACTAAGACTAGAATCAAACCCCATAGTTGTCTGTTTGTTTCATATACATGCCTATAATTAAATTAGTAATTAGACTCAATAAAGGATCAACAAAGAAATTTAAAGAGGGACAATTATAGACCGGAGCAATAGTACAACGGTATGGCATTTGCCTTGCAAGCAGCCAACACAGGTCAGACCTGGGTTCTATCCTGGCATCCCATATGGCCCCCCAAACCTGCCAGGAGCAATTTTTGTGTGGAAGGAAAGAGGGAGGGAGGGAAGAATAAGAGAGGAACATTCTACACTGAATTATAGTACAACAGGTAAAGCACTTACCTTACAAGAGGCTAACCTAGATTTGATGGGGCTGGAGTGATAGCATAGTGGGTAGGGTCTTTGTCTTGGATGTGGCCAACTCCGGTTCAATCCCTGGCATCCCATATGGTCCCCCGAGCCTACCAGGAGTGATTTCTGGAACAGAGCCAGGAGTAACCCCTGAGCACCGCCAAGTGTGGCCAAAAAAAAAAAAAAAAAAAAAGACGCTAACCTTAGTTCAATCCCTAAACACTGCCAGGAGTGATTCCTGACATCAAAGCCAGGACAGCAGCCAACACCCCCTCTTCTCCCAACTGCTTCCAGACTCAAGAACACAAAGGGAACTATTCCAGTCTGATAGGGCCATACCATGAGAATATATTTCCTGTACCCCATCTCTCTACCGAACACCTACGAGTCCCACAAAAGCTATTTTGAGTTGAGGGGACACCCACTATGCACACTCACCTAGCCCATCCTACAGAGGAGTAGCCAGGTGAGGACAAGGAAGAAGAGGCCGAAGAAAGCACAGGGCAGCCTCACTGCAGTTGCTTCTGGAAAGACCCTGGGAGGGCCCCTGGGAGAAGCCCTGTCCGTGGGGGAAAGGCCAGGAGAGAAAGTCAGGTCAGAACAGAAGCGTGTTAATAAAGTGCAATGTGGGAAGACACCTCAACCAAGTGCCTTGTCTGGTGGCAGATAAGGCTAAAGAACCCACACCTACCACTGTATGAAAGGATTCTGCTGAGGCTGAACATGGAGCATGACTTGGCTGGTTAATTCTGCATGGAGAAGACTAAGGTCAGGAGGGCAAAGGCAGCAAAAGACTTAAGAGCCAAGGGGTGGTGGCAAGAGAGTTTGGGGCTTGTTAGAATCTGTGTTGAGGAGCTGAATGATAGTACAGTGGGTAAAGTACTTGCCTTGATGCAACCAGCCTGGGTTCAATCCCCAGCATCCCATCTAGTGCCCCAAGCCCGCCAAGCGATCCCTAAGTGTAAAACCAGGAGTAACCCCCAAAGCATCATCAGATGTGGCCCAAATATATTTAGAAAAAATAAGAAATTGTGGAAATAAGAAACCCACACATGAATCTGATATTGGTCTATTCCCTCCTCCTGGTTCACCATTATCGTCTTCCAAATCCTTGCAGAAGAAGAAAACAGCATGGCCACTCTCTGCTGAGGAGGGGTGGGACATCAGCAAACATGAGGGGCAATACTTGCCCATGTCCATACCTGCATATCGTCCTCATGCATAAGGCTAACCTGGAGAGCTAGAGAGAACATTATGGGAAAGGCAATTGCCTTGCATGCAACCAACTCAGGACTCAGTCCCCACCACTGAATACTAGGACTGATCCGAGGGCACAGAACCAGGAGTAAACCCTGAGCACTGGCAGGTGTGGTCCCAAAACAAAACAAAACAAAACCTAAGCAGCAAGAAGGGTTCCACCAGCTCAGGGAAAGGGAAATGGCGCTTCAGAGAACTTGCTGAAGGAGAAACAGGTTCGAGGTGGCTGGTTTTTCCAACACAAAACCTGGGAGCAGTTAGCATATAGCCTGGCTGTGTGCTGCCACCTCTAGTCTCCTGACTAGACCCTGAGCTCCTTCTACTAAGAGGCTGCAGCCCAGACTGTTCAGAGCACGGAGGACCCTCGAATCTGGGACACTCCTGCTACCATCGACTCATCCACAGCACATGTCTCATTTTCTTCTGTCCACATGACAACTCCCTGGCCCCAGCCACACCAAGACCAGCGCATCCACACTACATAAAGTAGCAGGCTCTTCCTCAGCTTCCTAGATCTCCTTAGAATAACCCAAAGGGGGGGAGGGGGGAGAGAATCTGAGAGTTCCTCACCACCACCCCACTTCACTGCAGAGACTGAGAAGTTCATTGCCAGCACGCTGCCAGCATCACTCACAAAATGGTCGAAGTACACCAGTTATCGATCACAGTGGGGGTGCCAGAAAATGAATGCTTCGGCAGGGATGAAGAGAAGTTGCCTCAAGGCTGAGCCACAGCCCTATGTTGTCCTCCTCTTCTGCTCAAATGCTCTCAGGGCTGAAGTTAACACACAATGACCTCAGCGTGAACCACTGGTGGTTTACACTGAGGATGTGACTTAATCAACACAAACTGTGTGTGGTCAGTACTGGTATTGAGGTGTCAATTACAAGATCTCCCAAGTTTGAAAATTGATTTAAGTGATTTTTTTTGTGTTTGTTTTTTTTGGGTCACACCCGGCAGTGCTCAGGGGTTACTCCTGGCTCTACGCTCAGAAATCGCTCCTGGCAGACTCGGGGGACCATATGGGATGTCAGAATTTGAACCATCATCCTTCTGTATGCATGACAAATGCCCTACCTCCATGTTATCTCTTCGGCCCCTTAAGAGATATTTTTATGAGACCAGGGTGGGTATGCCTAATACAAAGTAAACATTGTTCTTGCTTCTTGGAGGGAGGCAATGATGGGAAAGGAAATTATGCCTATAGCCATGTATCTGTGATATTCTCAGGGACAAGCTGGCATGTACATGCTATTGCTACCAGCCACCTCACAGGGACTTATAAGGAAAATGTTTGATAGGCAGTATGACTCCCAACAAGAGAGGAGAGTTGGAAACAGAGAGATAGTTGGGCAGGTAGGGTGCTTGCCTTGCACACAGTTGACCTAGGTTCAATTCCCCAGCATCCTAAATAGTTTCCCAGAGTCCACCAGGAGTGAACCCTGAGCATCTTTTTGATGTGACCCCCCAAAAAGAAACAAAGACACAAGATACAGAAAGAGGCATAGAAGGACTGGAGAGATAGCATGGAGGTAAGGCATTTGCCAGGAGCAATTTCTGAGCATGGAGCCAGGAGTACCCCTGAGTGCTGCCGGGTGTGACCCAAAAACCAAAAAAAGAAAGAGTCAGAGAGAAAGAAAGTAGGAGAGAAACAATGAAGACATAGCTGTCTCCTTATGAAACACAAGAGCAAAAATGGCTTCATGTTGACAGACTCAAACATTTCTCATACCTAGCAGTAAGCATCCAAATCAGATGTTGACTGGCCTGATTCTCCATGGTTCTAGGTGCAAGTTGGCTTTCACATGTCTCAAGAGTTAGAAATGACATAAAAGAAAGGCTCGTGTGTTTGCCAGAAGAAAAATAATTCTTTCCAAAACAGATCTGGCTTGAACCACAACACTACATTGTTCTCTGAGTATCTCTAGGTACAACCCCAAGCACAACAAAACAACAACCACAAAAGATAGTATAGTACAACACATTTTACATTTATTTAAAATAAGTTAAAGATCACCTGGGAATACTGGTGCTGTAGGCTTTAAAAAAATAAGTTAAAGACATTTGCGAATAAAACTATAAACTCATTACTGAGGGCTATTTAAAAAAAAAAAGAATAAGCAGAAAAACAGACTATATTCTTGAATCAGAAAGTTATTGCAATAGGCCAGAGTGATAGCACAGGAGGGTAGGCACTTGCCTTGCATCCCAGATGGTCCCCAGAGCCTGCCACAAGTGAATCCTGAGCTCAGATCTGAGAACCGCCAGGTATGGCCTCAAAACAAAAACAAACACCTACAACCACCACCACCACCTTCTCCCCACAAAATAAAAAGTATGCTCAGCACAGAGCATTATCAAGCCATGATTTGTAAAACAAACGGGAAATTGTTCAGTCTTGTAATAAATATCATCCATAATCATGTAAAGAAACCAGTTATTAAAAAAAAACTATGGGTAGGGGCTGGAGAGATAGCACAGCGACATTTGCCTTGTAAGCAGCCGACCCAGGACCTAAGGTGGTTGGTTCGAATCCCGGGGGACCATATGGTGTCCCATATGGTCCCCCGTGCCTGCCAGGAGCTATTTCTGAGCAGATAGCCAGGAGTAACCCCTGAGCACTGCCGGGTGTGGCCCAAAAAACAAAAACAAACAAAAAAACTATAGGTAAGGGATGACATAGCGAGGGACAATGGTTCGAGTGAATGCCTAGCATCTGCCAACATTGGTTCAATTCCCTACATATGGTACCTCCAACCACCACCACCACCACCAGATGTGGTCCTGGAGGCCCTCAGCACTGCCAAGTGTATCCCCAGCATTGCAGGCCCAAGCAGCCTTGCATCAATGCCTCTTATGCTGAAATCTACAGCCAGCCCAGTTAGGCAATGGAGTCCCTGGGCCATCCAAGAACTACTTGGGATGCCCCTTATAAGATGGATGGATGGATGGATGGACGAATGGACGGATGGATACTATATGAGGAATTGAATACAACATGCACTAACTAGGAGCCCTCCAGCCACAATTGTTTTGTGAAGTGGATAGATTCAGGTTAAACATTCTTCTAACAACATAATACCATTTCTTTTTAAACATCACAATGAGGAGGGCCAGGAGAAGATGCCTCACGGTTTTGCCAGTGTTTAACCACTGCTCGCCAAAGCCATGAGCACAGTCCTGGCTACACCTCCATGAAAAGGTGAATCCCCAACAAACACCATGACAGAAAATGCTGTTGGAGCCTGCAACCAGCAGATGACACACACCCTCTGCCCCATCCCAAGAACAAGTGTGTGAGAACCATGGAGAACCATGGTGAGTGCTACAATGGGCTCGGGCATCACAACCAATGAGTTCTATCCCCATGAGCACCCCACCATAGGCTGACTGTGTCTGTGGCCACTAGCTGCTGCCACCACCACCTCAAGAAATGGGAGGGAAGAGGTAAAGAACAAGGCAATTGTTTGAGAACTCACACATTGGCAAAAAAAAAAAAAAAAAAAAAAACAATATACACAACATTACTTAGCCCCTGTGTGCATGCATAAATAAGAATGTCCAAGGGCCGGAGAGATAGCATGGAGGTAAGGCGTTTGCCTTCATGCAGAAAGATGGTAGTTTGATTCCCGGGATCCCATATGGTCCCCCTAGTCTGCCAGGAGCGATTTCTGAGCGTGGAGCCAGGAGTAACCCCTGAGCGCTGCCGGGTGTGACCCAAAAACCAAAAAAAAAAGAAGAAGAAGAAGAAGAATGTCCATCAGTGGGACTCATTTTTACTCCTTTAGGTAATCTAAAGTTATCTTATTCAACATTAAGAGATAGGTCTACTGTCTGCCACCAAGAGTCAAATGTGTCCACATCAACACACAACTCTTTCCAACCCTCAGAATTGAATTAAAAAATGTCTGAGTCTCCCATAACCAGGAGTTAAAAACTTTTTTTTTTTTTTTTTTTTTTTTTTTTTTTTTTTTTTTTTTTTTTTTGTGGTTTTTGGGTCACACCCGGCAGTGCTCAGGGGTTACTCCTGGCTCCATGCTCAGAAATTGCTCCTGGCAGGCACAGGGGACCATATGGGATGCTGGGATTCGAACCGATGACCTCTTGCATGAAAGGCAAACGCTTTACCTCCATGCTATCTCTCCAGCCCCTAAAAACTTTTTTTTTTAAATAGGCAGTTCTGACCAATGTATTAAGGTCAGAACATAGTGACAAGGCAATGCAGGCTAATGCTCTGATGTCGAAGGCTGTAAAGAAACTTGTCAGAAAGGGAAACAAAGGTTGCATATAAATCACTCAGCAGATCTAGGAGAAGAATGAAGGAGGGGCCAGAACAACAATACAGTGGATAAAGTACTTGCCTTTACTTGGCCAACCCAGGTTTGGTCTCCAGCACCCCATGTGACCACCCAAGCCCATTAGGACTGATCCCTGAGTAAAGAGGCAGGAGTAAGACCTGAACATTAATAGGTATGGCCCAAAAACAAAAACAGAATTTGAAAAGAGGTGTGCAATGAGCAAGATTGCCTCCAAAGAACTCTAAGAATACCAACACCTCAGTCCAAAGACAGTGAAGGAATGCTTTGTATATTGGATACCAGAACTACATAACCACCTAATCACAAAAGAAATAAGCATAGCCCCAAACATCATGAAAGCAAAACTAACAAACAAAACAAACAGAATACTGTAGCTTGATCCCCTGCCCAGAAACAAGACTGTGTGGCTAGAATAGCCAAGTAGTAAACCTCCTCTACAACCAGCATTCAAATCAACTACCTACAGCCAGAAATATACAAGGATAAAGGTGCTTGCCTTGCATCGGGCCTATCCCAATTCAATCAAAACCATCAAATCCTGAAAGAGAGGGAAAACAACAATTTAGGAAAGATGAGTAAGTTTTAAGTAAAGTATTCTGATCTTTCACAAATCCCTTTAATTCCCTAGTGATTGCAACAAAAGCCCTCCAGCCTCCAATAAATATGTGCAAATGCAGATGGGGAGTTTAATTTCAACAACTATTCTAGTCTTGGGACCGGAGAGATAGCATGGAGGTAGGGCATTTGCTTTGCATGCAGAAGGGCAGTGGTTCAAATCCCGACATCCCATATGGTCCCCCAAGCCTGCCAGGAGCAATTTCTGAGTGTAGAGCCAGGAGTAACCCCTGAGTGTTGCCGGATGTGACCAAAAAAAAAAAAAAACTATTCTAGTCTTTTCCCAGATGTTTCTCTCTCTCATCAATACTCTTTCAGGCTTGGCCATCTGAAGTGGTACTATCCCAAAGGCTGAAGAATAGAGTTACTGGGCCCGGAGAGATAGCACAGTGACGTTTGCCTTGCAAGCAGCTGATCCAGGACCAAAGGTGGTTGGTTCGAATCCCGGTGTCCCATATGGTCCCCCGTGCCTGCCAGGAGCTATTTCTGAGCAGACAGCCAGGAGTGACCCCTGAGCACTGCCGGGTGTGGCCAAAAAAAAAAAAAAATAGAGGTACTCCTGTAGTATCAAACTTTTCTACTTCTTCAAAGCACCACTCCTGAAACACTGTGTTCACCATCAGAAACCTCATACACACATACAAAATCATGCCACTGCCAGCATTCTGCCTGTCTGAGTTTACGGAGGCTTCTCTTAAAAGGAAGCCAAATGAAGGAATCTCTAAGTCTCTCGAAGGACAGAATCCCCCACATGTCCCAAATCCTCCAACTCTTAGCAAAAATTACTCAGCAAGCAATGATATACATTTTAGACTAAATAAAGGGTAAATAATGAGTAACTGCATCAAAACACATGCTAAACACATTTTTGGTATAGACTAAAAGAAAAACCAAAAGTCCCCCTACAGCTCTCCAAAGTGAGAGTAAGTAAGGAGAGCGAGAGAGAAAAACAGTAGAATGAACAACTGCACCAACAAAGAATGCACATGGCAGATCTGTTTCTTCCATGCTAATACTGGTAGACAAATGTACAAAGTTGTATTTCTATCAACAGCCCCAAAACTACAAACTTGTGAACAAATGACAGGCCATGGGTAGGTTCTTATGCAAGCATACTCAACAATGAAAAGAACAAGGCCATGGGGCCGGAGTGGTGGTGTGAGCCGTAAGGCATGACGTGCCCCCCCCCCAAAAGTGCCACACACAAAGAAAAACAAACAATGAAAAGAATGTCCGACTGGCTGCTACAACTTCCAATATATGGTGTTGGAGGAATCTCTCTGGCACTAAAAGGGACAAAAGGCAAAACCATCTTTAGTGACAGGAGGCAGAGTGATGACCAGCAAGAAAAATATGAGGTAGTTTTCAGCCTGATGGCAATCTTGGCCATCATTCTGGTGGATCCATTTGCTTGATGTAAAATATACTTCAATATACTTCAAGGAAGCTGAATTTAGGGGCTGGAGAGACCACATACAGTGACCAAAGCCTCTTGCTTTGCACACAGCTGACTTAGGTTCAATCTCTGCACCTCATATGGTTCTCTGACCACACAGACCCCCACCCCAATGTCAGGAGTGAGCCCTAAGCAACATCGGGCGTGGGCATACACCCCATTAAAAGAAGGAAAAGAAAGGTTGACTTTAGAAGAACACATTTTGAATCTAACAACTCGCCAACTTGAAAGAGCAGCCCCTCTTCCATATTTGCTTTCACAGACCTGCAGTGGACTGGGATCTACGCTGGAAACCAATGCACAACCACCATGATACTGCTGGCATTCAGATCATGCCTCAGCTGGCAGCCTGCAGGTGAGATAGAGCTGTTGCTCCCCACTGACATAAAACCATCTTGACAGGTGAAAAATATGGCATCAAGAAATGCCACAAATAAGAGCTTTCAGAGCTAGCCAGGTTCGGTGATAAAGCGCATTTTAAAGGCCAATCAAGGGTCTCTGACTAAATCTCATCACTAGGAGATTACAGTTGTACAATGACTGTTCCATTAAATTCAGTTAATGCTAACATCTAACTGCTTTTAATCCAAACCCAAAGGAGGGGTGGAGACTACTGAAGCAAATATTTTCAATTCCTGCTGTAAGGAATTTACAAGTTGGAGTGTGACTCTGATCCTAGATATCATCGTTTCTTTCATTTAAGCAGTAATGAATGAAACCTAGGAGTGGTTATTATTTGATCCTGTGATGACAGTTATGCTCAAAGGGTAGAACAAAAAAGAAAGCCGAATCATTCTCCAGAGCCTTTCCAAACAACACTTCCTGAGAACTCTTGCTCTTAGTGTTCACCCTGGAGATTATTGGTCGAAGTGAGTCATGAAGTCAAATTAGTGTACCTTGAGCAAAACTTTCTCACGAAATAAAATTGAGCAAGATGAAACTTTGGAGCCCAACTCACAAGTAAGCCGGGAAAAGAAACCTGCTAATGTGGATCAGTGGTGCGGGAGAAAACTTTGTAAAAACTTTGTAAAGCTGCCAACTTAAACAGGAATATATGTGTTGGTTTTGGGGCCACACCTAGTGACCCTCAGTGGTTACTCCTGGCTATGCGCTCAGAAATAGCTCCTGGGGTCTGAGAGATAGCACAGCGGTAGGTGTTTGCCTTAGACACAGGACAGTGGTTCGAATCCCAGCATCCCTTATGGTCCCCCGAGCCTGCCAGGAGTGATTTCTGAGCATAGAGCCAGGATGAACCCCTGAGAGGTGCGAGTAGGACCCAAAAACAAACAAACAAACAAAAGAAATAGCTCCTGGCTTGGGGGATCATATGGGACACCGGGGATCGAACCCAGGTCCCTCCTGGGTCAGCTGCGCAAACACCCTACCACTACATTATTGTTCCGGCCCCTAAACCAGAATATTAACTGAACGTTACCATAACTGCAGAAATCATTAGCCACTCTATTACAATATGATGGTGCTGCTAGCCAAGAGATCAACACACCATCACAATAGAGAGTGACCAGAACATGGCTGGCCTTTCTGTAGCATGTATCAGACCCAGGGAGTTAGCTGCAAGGACAAGAGCCTTAGCCTCAGGAGACCTGGTATTGATGACTGGAATCTCAGATTCCGGAGCACTGCTCGGAGCCGACATTGTGCACTAATGAGTGTGGCCCCCAAATTTAACTGCATCGAATTTAACCAAAGCACTTATAAAAAGGAACATCTCAATAGTACAGCAGGTAGTGTGTTTGCCTTTCATGTAGCCAACTCAGGTTTGATTCCCAGCATCCCTTATGACCCCCTGAGCACCGCCAGGAGTGATTCCTGAGTGCAAAACCAAGTGTATCCCAAAAACCTAACATCTCCATTGTACCCCAAAAAGTCATGCCAATGCCAGCATTCTGCCTGTCTGAGTTTACTGGAGGCTTCTCTTAAAAGGAAGAAACTGAGGCCGAAGAGATAGCACAGTGGTATCAGGTATCAGGTACAAGGCATTTCCTCGAATGCATTCGACACAGGATGGACATGGGTTCAATCCCCAGCATTCACATGTATCTTTTGCTAGTCTCGTTCTTTGCTCTTTTATGTCTATTCCAGACAAGTCTATATTCTCTCAAGCATGTATTTCTTTCTCTTCCCCCATATCTAAGTAAGTTTCAATAAATACGATCTTGTGTCATTCATCCCCTACAGCCCACCCCCAAATCTCCCCGAAAGGAAACCTAAACAGGTACTGTTGCCACCACCCATGTAGCTCCTGGAGTCACTCTGCTGGGAGAAGCTCTTTACATCACACACCCGACCACCCTCATCCTCGTCTGCCCTCCTTTCGGACCTTTGCAGGCCCCTTGGATTTCTGGTACTGGCCTTCTGCCCATGGCCAGCTTCTTCCTCTTAGCAGCAGGCAGAGACTGTGCTCCACCAACCCCCTTCTCACCAGATCCACTCTGCTGGACTCTCACATTTCCTTAGTTCTCTCACCCACACTTCCTTTACTTTTGCTTTTAAAGTAAAAACCACTCTTATTCTGAAATGCTGAGGAAGGGGAGAGGGAGAGGAAAAGAGAGAAATATACTCAAAGAGAGCAAGTGCAGGCTTCTCTTCTCCAAAAGTGGGGAGCGCCCTACAGTAGGAGAGCGTGCATCTCCAGGGGAGAGAGGAGGGTAGCATGTGCCGGACACCATGTGCAGGCCTGGCAATCCACGTGCCTGCTCCCTTCCTTCAGCCTGGAAACATCACTTGTAAATCTCCTCCTCAAATACATTTGGGGGGGGGTTTTTAAGATTAAACTTTAGGGGCTTAAAGAGAAATTTCAGGGTGGGAAAGCACAGGACAGCTATTGCAGCTAAGGCACTGGGTTCCGAGCGCTGGCCATCTAGTAGGTGAGTGGATGTGTATTTTGTGTTGTTTTGTTTTTGGGTCACACCCGGCAGCGCTCAGGGGTTACTCCTGGCTCTATGCTCAGAAATCGCTCCAGGCAGGCACGGGAGACCATGTGAGATGCCGGGATTTGAGCCACCATCCTTCTGGATGCAAGGCAAATGCCTTACCTCCATGCTATCTCTCCGGCTCTTTGAGATACCTTTTGCTCTGCCCCCTTTCCCTTCTTCTGATCCAGTCTACCAGGGGGACTCCAGTCTCTTCAGTCTCCCAAAATAAGGGCCAGACAGCTATGGTTTCAACTGCCCCCAGGTCAAGATCGCTGACCCAAGAACTGGGCTTGCCTGAGCAACAGGCAGTGACCTGGGCTAGGTGGCACACAGGGAGGGAATCCTCCCAAGCTTCCATGAACAGCCCACAATTCTGAGCACTGTGCTGGGCATTCTTCCCCTCTGGAGAAGACTATTCCTGTCAGTTCACAAAAATACACACACCCCCTCCCCCCCCCCCCCAAAAAAAAAAAACTTGGGCCGGAGAGATAGCATGGAGTAAGGCATTTGCCTTGCAGGCAGAAGGATGGTGGTTCAAATCCTGGCACCCCATAGGGTCCCCTGAGCCTGCCCAAGCGATTTCTGAGCATAAAGCCAGGAGTAACCCCTGAGCACTGCCGGGTGTGACCCAAAAACAAAACAAAACAAAACAAAATACACATCCACTCACCTACTAGATGGCCAGCGCTCGGAACCCAGTGCCTTAGCTGCAATAGCTGTCCTGTGCTTTCCCACCCTGAAATTTCTCTTTAAGCCCCCTAAAGTTTAATCTTAAACACATGTGCATCCAGCTAAAAAAGGAACTCCAGCTCTGAGGAAATTTATCTTGCCCTTGTTCATTTTTGCTTGATGATCCCTTTCTCTCTCTCTCTCTCCCCTCTCCTTGGTTTCTGTCATCATTCCCACATATTTTATGGAGGCATTCCAACCTTTCTAAGACTTGCAGGAATGCTGGGGATGGAGAGATAATACAGCAGGTAGGGTACTTACTTGCCTCACACACAGCCGACCTGGGTTTGATCCCCAGCATCCCATATGGTGCCCCGAGCACTTCCAGGAGTGACTCCAGAGCGCAGTGCCAGGCGTAAGTCCAGAGCACTGCCATGTGTGGCCCCAAAACAAACAAGTATGGCCAGAATGCTAATATAGGACAGCGGGGGGGGGGGGGGGGTGGAAACAGAATTTTTTTCCTGGGAACCGAGCTGCACTACCTTGAGTTCTATATGAGCAGCTTGTCCCCTAAGACAAACACACAGACCCACAGAAATGGTATGTATGCAGGAGACCCCACAGACCCAGGTGCATTCAGCCAGACACTGATTCCCCCAACCATCTATGGAACAAAAACCAGCCTTACCTGCAAAGGGAGATCTGGCCCTGTCCAGAGACACCACTTCCTTAGTGTCTCCCCACACTGACCAAGCTCACCAAGCTCACAGTCCTGCGGAGTCTGTGTAAGGCTGAGCTCCTCCTGATGCTCTGATGCAAGAGAGGCTGCAGGTGCTGAAGGAATTCTGCCTTTTATAACCCACCCGGGCTCACCAAATTGTATAACGGCACCACCTAGTCAGAAATGATATCTATTTGTATTACACAACAGCCACCACCTGGTTACAAACGGTTACTGCACGCCTCCAGCGGCAAGTCTGCGACCGCCCAGCTACACCCAGCATGCTGGAAACCAAGCAGCTGCCGAGACTTTTCTCAAACCCACAAACAAGGGAAACTGAACCCTGACCCCCAACTCTGCTGGACAAACAAATCTATCCACTAATCCATCCCAGAGTGAAGGGAATGCATAATTCTTCCCTACTCATTTCTGATTTTCCCAACTGGGGCCCCCCAAACCACTGTTTTTAAAACTCCCAAGCTCAGAGGCGCCTGCCTGGCAGGTACTAGGAACATGTTTGAACCCCAGCCTTGAACATGGCTGTGCTGGCAATGTGGGGGCAGGGAGGTTCCCCTAACAAAAGCCCAAACAGCTTCACAGATTTGCCCCTAGCAATAAACCATCCTGTTGCGTTGACTATCACCAGGAGTGGACACTGGGTCCCCTGAGCACTGCTGGGAAGCACGCCCAAATCAATCAATCGATAAATCAAGCTCAGGTTGTGACCCGGTGATCAAGGACATCCCACACATGAATGAAATCTTAGGTCCCATATCCAGAACCAAAAAGAAAGCCTGACCTCTTCAACCAGTGACAGGTAAAGCCAGGAAATAGATAAGGGTGGAGGCCAGCTGAGGCAGAGGCCAGCAGCAATCCCTGAAGACATGACTGGGCACTGGCTCCCCAGTCATCAGGAAAAGGGGGGAAGCCCATCCTGCCAACTCTGTCAGCATGGGCATCCTTCCCAGCTCTGATTCTATGCCAGGTCCTGTCAGATCCCTGGGATACCTCTGTGGCTCTAAGGACAGACTCCTCAAATTATACCTGCCTCCCTCTCCACCCCACCGAAACGTACTCCAAACCCAGCCAGCAAAAGTGAGGCATGCACCCAGACCAGGACACTCCTGGAGAAGAGCAGATACTATTTGGAGGGGGGGGGGGGGGAGGCATTGCTGAGGAACACTCCCAGCAGTGCTGGAACACATAAACTAAGCAGGGCTCAAACCTAGGTCTCTGGGTGGGTGGGGCCCAAAACCAAAGGACAAGATGGAAGAGGGAAGGGAGGCACAAGATCAGAAAAGTAAGTAAAGGAAGCAACAGGGTAGAGAACTGAAGGGAACTAAAAGCACAACATTAGCAAAATAACTTGAGGCCAGAAGAGTCAACATTCAAAAGTTGCTAATTCTGCACATCAAACCAAACTAGCACAATCAAGACCACCCTAATGAAGCACAGACTGAAAATAAGGGTCAAATATTACTCTATATAATTTTCTTTTTTTTTTTAGATTTTGATAAAGTTTAATGATTTACTTTTCTTTTTTTTTTTTATTTAAACACCTTGATTACATACATGATTGTGTTTGGGTTTCAGTCATGTAAAGAACGCCACCCATCACCAGTGCAACATTCCCATCACCAATGTCCCAAGTCTCCCTCCTCCCCACCTGACCCCTGCCTGTACTCTAAACAGGCTCTCCATTTCCCTCATACATTCTCATTATTAGGAAAGTTCAAAATGTAATTATTTCTCTAATTAAACTCATCACTCTTTGTGGTGAGCTTCCTGTGGTGAGCTGGAACTTCCAGCTCTTTTCTCTTTTGTGTCTAAAAATTATTATTGCAAGAATGTCTTTCATTTTTCTTAAAAACCCATAGATGAGTGAGACCATTCTGCGTTTTTCTCTCTCTCTCTGACTTATTTCACTCAGCATAATAGATTCCATGTACATCCATGTATAGGAAAATTTCATGACTTCATCTCTCCTGACAGCTGCATAATATTCCATTGTGTATATGTACCACAGTTTCTTTAGCCATTCATCTGTTGAAGGGCATCTTGGTTGTTTCCAGAGTCTTGCTATGGTAAATAGTGCTGCAATGAATATAGGTGTAAGGAAGGGGTTTTTTCAATTTTCAATTTTCAAATGAGGGGCCAGAGAGATAGGACAGCTGTAGGGCGTTTGCCTTGCACGCAGCCGATACAGGCGGTGGTTCAAATCCTGGAATCTCATATAGTCCCCTGTGCTGCCAGAAGTGATTTCTGAGCACAGAGCCAGGACTAATCCCTGAGCTCTGCTGGATGTAACCCCCCAAAACTTGTTTTCCAAATGATATTAACAACAACAAAGCAAGGACAAGAGTATCAGATTCGATCCTTAACATCACCTAACGCGCCCCAAGCTCCACCAGAGTGAACCCTGAGCACCCCTGGGTGACGCTCCCCTCCCCCCAAATAAAAGAGCAAAAAAAGAAAGGTTTATTGATAAAGACTGAGGTTGGGGCCAGAACAGTGGCGTGAGGCGGTAAGGCATCTGCCTTGCCGGCGCTAGCTTAGGACAGACCGCAGTTTGATCCCCCAGGGTCCCATATGGTCCTCCAAGCCAGGAGCGATTTCTGAGCGCTTAGCCAGGAGTAACCCCTGAGCGTCACCGGGTGTGGAGGGCCCCCCTCAAAAAAAAATAAAGACTGAGGCTGAAAAAATGTGAAAGCCATGCTCCCCCACAAACAGCAATCCAAAAATATCAGATCTTAACTATAACCAGATCATTTCATGTTTTCTTTAAAAAAAAAAACTGCTATTAGTATTTGAAACTAACTAAATTTAAAAAAAATAAATAAAGGAAAAGCTGGAGAGAGCTTCAGGGGCGAGTATGACAACTCACGAAAATGGGCCACCTGCAGTGATGTGTATGTTTTGAGCTGGAGAAATGCCAAGTCACCGAGAAACAACTCATTGCTCAGCAGTTTCTGGTGTCCGAGGTTTTCAAATACAAGATTGCTGTAAAAGTTCCAGGACTACAAAGAAAGATTTTTAAGACACGTAACGAAAGAGAAAAGAGCAAAGATTTACAGGTAATGAAAACCCATTTTGTTTTTTCACCAAGTAGATTCAGGTATTTCATAGAGGCAGCCAGTTACAAAAGTAATTACATATCCCATGCATTAGCTTTTTTTGTTTGTTTTGTTTTGTCTGTTTGGGGGCCACACCCGGCGGCGTTCAGGGGTTACTCCTGGCTCTATGCTCAGAAATCACTACTGGCTGGCTCGGGAGAACATATGGGATGCCGGAATTCGAACCAAGTCCATCCTGAGTCGGCTGCGTGCAAGGCAAATGCCGTACTGTTGTGCTACCTCTCCTCCATCCCCATGTATTAGCTTTATTAATTCATGAATCCCCGGTTCAAAAACTATTTGATAAAGGACCAAAGAGGCTCAGGGGCCAGGGATGCATTATGTTCCATTCTTGGCTCCTTTTAAACTCCTGGGCACCACAGGGAGTAGCCCTATTGGCCCTCAGAATTTGAACCCCTTCGCTCAAAGAGGTCTGTCTGGGAGCTCCACGGACATGTATATCTATGTTAAGTATGCTTGCTAAGCAACAAATGTTGATGTACTTAGTTTACAGTGGCAGTCCCTGTGTTTATTGAGATCAGGAGTAAAAAGAAAATAACACGTGTTCCTTATCCCCTACCGCACTGTATTAGAAGCTGCAGCAACTTGGTGTGCCTATAAAAGGTGAAAGGAGGGGCCGGAGAGATAGCATGGAGGTAAGGCATTTGCCTTGCACGCAGAAGGTTTATATCCCGGCATCCCATATGGTCCCCCAAGCCTGCCAGGGGTAATTTCTGAACGTAGAGCCAGGAGTATCCATCCCTTGAGCGCTGCCAGGTGTGACCCAAAAACAAACAAAAAAAAAAAAACAAAAAAAAAAGTGAAAGGAGATGGGCCAAAGGGGAAAGTAGGGTGGGTAGGGTGTTTGACTTGCTGACCTAGGTTCTATCCTGGCATCCCATATGGTCCCAAGCCTGCCAGGAGTAATTTCTGAATGCAGAGCCAGGAGTAACTCAAGTGCCTCTAGTGTGACTCAAATAAACAAAAACAAAGGGTCAAGGGAAGACCTAAAAAAATAACAAAACTACCTTGAGGTCTGGAAGGAAGATTCAAGAGGCTGGGGCACAGGTTGCATGCAGGGGGACTGATTTAATCCCCGCTACTAAAGGGTTACCCCTAACACCAAATCAAGAGTAATCCTGGGGCTGGAAAGACAGCATGGAGAATGTGCGGTTCCATGGTGTAATGGTTAGCACTCTGGACTCTGAATCCAGAGATAGCATGGAGGTAGAGTGTTTGCCTCGCATGCAGAAGAATGGTGGTTTGAATTCTAACATCCCATATGGTCCCCCTGTCAGGAGTGATTTCTGAGTGTAGAGACAGAAAGAACCCCTGAGCGCAGCCGGGTGTGACCCAAAAACAAAAACAAAAAAAAATAATAGAGAGAGTAACCCTAAGCACCACTAGGTATAATCTCCTCTCACACCAACTAAAGACTAACATTGAGCAACTATTGGGAGAAAGCTTAATTCTTCATAATAAATATACTTTTAAAATACCCAATTAACAAAACAATTCAGGGGCAAAAGATCTAGTACAGCAGGTAGGGCACTTGCCTTGCACATCATCAACCCAAGTTTAATCCCCAGCACTCTGTAAAGGTCCACCAAGCCTGCCAAGAGTGACCCAAGCACAGAGCCAGGAGTAAGCTCTGAGAACCACCCCGTTTGGACCAAAACAAACAAACAAACAAACAAATTGCCTATCTTCCTTTTTTTTTGGTGTTTTGGGGTCATACCCAGCAGCGCTCAGGAGTTCCTCCTGGCTCTATGCTCAGATATCGCCCTTGGCAGGCACAGGGGACCATATGGGATGCCAGGAATCGAACCATCGACCTTTTGCATGAAAGGCAAAAATGCCTTACCTCCATGCTATCTCTCTGAATCCCAGAATCAGCCTATCTTAAAGATCAGGGGCTAAGAGATAGCATGGAGGTAGGGTGTTTGCCTTGCATGCAGAAGAACAGTGGTTCGAATCCTGGCATCCCATAGGGTCCCCCTAGCCTACCAGGAGTGATTTCTGACCGTAGAGCCAGGAGGAACTCCTGAGCGCTGCCGGGTGTGACCTCAAAGCAAAACAAAACAAAACAATCAGACAACGAAAACAAACCTTTAAAAACTTCTGGACTTTTTTCTGTCTCTACAAATGTGATGTCTGACTGCCCCAATGTTCTGAAGTAGCAAATGTAAACAGTTATCAGCACAAGAACTATGCTGATTCTGTAAGCACCTTCACCCCCATGAATGCAAGAGAAGGGTTTCTATAAACAATAAAACAAAATCAAATAGGGTTAGAAGCGGTAGTACAGTGGGTAAAGTGCTTTCCTTGCACACACGGGGCCCAGGTCTTATTTTCTGGCATTTCATATGGTCGCCATAGTACTGGCCAGGGTGAGCACCGCTGGGTTTAACCCCAAACCAAAACAAAATGAACAAAAAGTTTTTTAAAATCAAAGAAAAGAAAAGCACCCTCTAGTGTTATAGCTTTTAACTGCTACTGAGTAAAGCTAAGACACTAAAATGCAATGTTGTTTTATGATTTCTTAATTTAAAGGAAAGTATACAGAATTAACATATTTTAATTCAACATCCAACTTACTTATGATGATACATTGTTTTACTCAAGTGATATCTTCTATCTTTCTTTTATTTTTAATTTTTTTATGTAAACACCGTGATTACAAATATGACTGTAGTTGGGTTTCAGTCATGTAAAGAACACCCCCCTTCACCAGTGCAACATTTCCATCACCATTTTTCTTTCTAATATTTCTATCTAAATACTAGAGACCACCAGGTACCAACAAGAACCCTCTGTCATTAAGACCCATAGGGGCCGGGCGGTGGCGCTAAAGGTAAGGTGCCTGCCTTGCCTGCGCTAGCCTTGGACAGACCGCGGTTCGATCCCCCCGGTGTCCCATATGGTCCCCCAAGCCAGGAGCAACTTCTGAGCACATAGCCAGGAGTAACCCCTGAGCGTTACCGGGTGTGGCCCAAAAATCCAAAAAAAAAAAAAAAAAGACCCATAATTTTTTGGGGGATGGGAGGGTCACACCCGGCAGCACTCAGGGGTTACTCCTGGTTCTACACTCAGAAATGGCTCCTGGCAGGCTCGGGGGACCATATGGGGTGCTGTGATTCGAGCCACCGACCTTCTGCATGCAAGGCAAACACCCTACCTCCATGCTATCTCTCCAGACCCCCATGATTTTTTTAAGACCCATAACTTTAAGCAGAACACAGAAGATGAACTGAATTCAGCAATATTTCCCAAGGTCGCTGGCAGTTCAATATAAATTTTGGCTAGCAAGACTTAGTGGCAGCAAACAGGGCCTCTCCTTTCCCTCTTCACTTTATGAGCCATGTTCATCCATGAATCAGCACTCTAGAAATGGAGAAATACTAAGAAAAAAAAAGGAGATAATTATGTGACAAATCATCTATATTTAGGTATGTTAGGCTGGCCAAACTATATCTGGTGGTGCCATTGCCACCACCAACCCAACATTTAAAAAAAAAAAACTTTTAAAAAGGGGGAGCAGGCTGAGAGATGGCATGGAGGTAGCATGTTTGCCTTGCATGCAGAAGGACGGTGGTTCGAATCCCGGCATCCCATAGGGTTCCCTGAGCCTGCCAGGGGTGATTTCTGAGCACAGAGCCAGGAGGAACCCCTGAGCTGCATGCCGCTGGGTGTGACCCTCTCCCAAAAATAAAAAGTCTGTAAGTCTTGGCTCAGAGTAGACGGAAAAGCCGAATTCTCTAGCAGTTGCCTAAAAATTTTATGCTGCACTATGCCATCATTTAAGTTAAAGACTCAGGGGGGCAAAAATCTACTTTGAATCATTTGAATATATAGTCTGGTTTTTATATTTAACTATCAATCAATACATTGAGCAGAGGGGCAATGTGGTCATTAAGGTTCAAGCTGAGCTTGAGCCAAACCCAGGTATGACTGCTCTCCAGCACCACATGGTCACCTGGGCATCACCGCAGAGTTAGGCCCAACTCCTAGAATCCATGGCAATCCAGAGCTCTGCAGAGCCCAAGCCACACCACATCCTCGAGATGCAGCACTGATCCAGCAACCCCACTGACAGAACTGTCAGGAGTGGCCCCCTGAGCACTGCTTAAGAGAACACCAACAACTGAAATGGCTAAAATGGGGCTGGAGAGATAGCATGGAGGTAGGGTGTTTGCCTTGCATGCAGAAGGACAGTGCTTCAAACCCCGGCATCCCATATGGTCCCCTGAGCCTGCCAGGAGCAATTTCTGAGCATAGAGCCAGGAGTGCTGGCGGGTGTGACCCAAAAACAAGGAAGGAAGGAAGGAAGGAAGGAAGGAAGGAAAGGAAGGAAGGAAGGGAAGGAAGGAAGGAAGGAAGGAAGGAAGGAAGGAAGGAATGGAAGTAAGGAAGGGAATCAAGGAAGAAAGGAAGGAATGACGGAAGGAAGGAAGGAAGGAAGGAAGGAAGGAAGGAAGGAAGAGAAGGAGGGAGGAAGGGAGGGAGGGTGGGAGAGGGGGAGGGAGGGAGGGGAGAGGGGGAGGGAGGGAGGGAGAGTGGGAGAGGGGGAGGGAGGGTGGGAGAGGGGGAGGGAGGGTGGGAGAGGGGGAGGGAAGGAGGATGGGAGGAGGGAGGAAGAGAGGGTGGGAGAGGGGGAGGGAGGGAGGGTGGGAGAGGGGGAGGGAGGGAGGGAGAGAGGGAGGGAGGGAGACAGGGAGAGAGAGAGAGAGAGAAAGAGAGAGAAAGAGAGAGAGAAAGAGAAAGAAAGAAAGAAAGAAAGAGAAAGAAAGAGAGAAAGAAAGAAAAAGAAAGAAAGAAAGAAAGAAAAAGAAAGAAAGAAAGAAAGAAAGAAATAAAGAAAGAGAGAAAAAGAGAAAGAAAGAATGAAAGAAAGAGAAAAGAAAGACAGAAAAAGAAAGAAAGAAAGAAAGAAAGAAAGAAAGAAAGAAAGAAAGAGAAAATAGAAAGAAAGAATGAAAGAAAGATAGAAAGAAAGAAAGAAAGAAAGAAAGAAAGAAAGAAAGAAAGAAAGAAAGAAAGAAAGAAAGAAAGAAAGAAAGAAAGAAAGAAAGAAAGAAAGAAAGAAAGAAAGAAAGAAAGAAAGAGGCTAAAATTAAAAACCTGTAGAGGGCACAGAAAATAATGGCTGCCAGACTCTTCCAGAGAGTCTGGTCTGGGCCAAAATCTGTGAGCTTCTCAGATTGGTTCGGGGCAGATCCCCCTTTCTGCCTAAACCAGAGCAGCCCAGTGTCACTCAATCCTAAACCTTCTAAAAGAAATGGCCCAGCTCCACAACTAAATTCAAATATAAGCAGTGGAATCTTCTCAGGTGAGACCACACTACAGGCTGAAAACTGGGATATTTTCAAAATGGAGGTGAGTCCCCGACATACACTCCATCCACCACTGGAAAACCCCGGAGACTCCACCCGTTCTTGCCATCTTCCAGGCAGAAAGCCAATGGATCTTCCCAGGTAGTCTGGTCCCAGCTGATGTCTCTAAGGCCTTGTCAGAATGGATGGGAACAGATTCCCTTTTCTGCCTAAAACCAACAGCAACCTATAGCCACAGCCAAATCCCTCCAAATAACAGTCCAACTCCGCAACTTAGCCTTATCAAATTGCCAGGCCATCAAATTTGTTTCAAATCTATAGATCCTGGATCACATGTTCACACCTCAAATTTTTATAGTAATGTCAGCCCAGGAAATCTGATGGGAAAGTTGCATAGAAGATCATCAATCTCGGTGAGCTTAGCAGTGAGTAATACAGAAGACTCAACTAACAACAATCATATAAGCCCAATAAAACCACAGCCAGAACAATTATTTTAAATTGACCCTTGTTTACCTAAGCTTTGATAACTCCATTTGCCATTGTGTCATAACAAACAATATGAAGTAAATTTGTTTGCACCTACAAGGGCGGGCTAGGGTAGTGAGTAGGAAATTGGGAATAGCAGTGAATGGATGGTCACATTGGTGGAATGGTTGGTGTTTGACTATTTAATGCCTGAAGTGACTATATTCTGAACAACTTGATAAAGCAGTGTTAGAATTTAAAAAACTATTGTTTAGGAGTCAGAGCGATAGTACGTTAAGGTGTTTGCCTTACATGTGGCCAACACAGGTTGGCCTGGTTCAAACCCCAGCATCCTACCTATATGGTCCACTGAGCATGCCAGGAGCGACTTCTGAGTGTAGAGTAAGGAGTAACCCCTGAGCACTGCTGGGTGTGGCCCAAAAAAACAAAAACAAAAACAAAACAAAAAAATATTTTTTAATTCCAAGTTCAGAGAACTCCTGTAGTTAAGGTGCTTGCCTTGCTGAAGGCTGACTTTGTTTCAATTCCCCACACCTCGAGAGAAGAAACCTACCCACCCATTCAATCACACTGTAAGGTGTGCCAACCTTCCACTCAGCACTTCTGGTTATGGCTTCCAAATCCCCTCCATGAAAGAAAAAAAAAAATGCTGAGCTTTTACCACTAAGTGCTGCTAAGCATTCAGAATAGCCAATTCCTCAGGCATAGCATTTGTTTGTTTTGTTTTGTTGGGTTTTTTTTTTTTGGGGGGGGGTCACAGCCAGCGGTGTTCAGGGGTTATTCCTGGCTCTTCACTCAGAAGTTGCTCCTGGCAGGCACAGGGGGACCTCATGGAATGTCAAGATTTGAACCTCCGTCCGTCCTGGATCAGCTGCGAGCAAGGCAAACTCTAATGTTTCCAAATAGAAGGAAAAACTACTGAACATACCAGCCTCACAGCAGATTGCACTGTGGCCCTTCAGAGGGTCCCATGACTACTACTATCTCCATATGAGCTCATCTCAAAGATCTCCACTGTTGCACCACACAGCCAGATAAGCAGCCATGCAAGATTCCCATAATTTTAATACTGATTTTCTAGTAGAAACTCACCAAATTAGATGTGAAATTTTTTTTTTGGTTTTTTTTTTTTGGTTTTTGGGCCACACCCGGCCGATGCTCAGGAGTTAATCCTGGCTGTCTGCTCAGAAATAGCTCCTGGCAGGCACAGGGGACCATATGGGACACCGGGATTCGAACCAACCACCTTTGGTCCTGGATCGGCTGCTTGCAAGGCAAACGCCACTGTGCTATCTTTCCGGGCCCAGATGTGAAATTTTCGTAGAAGCCACTAAGTTCAACAAACAAAACCAACAACAGAAAGCTCACCTAGCAACATTCAGTTTAGCAGACCTTCAAACAATGACTTAAGATCCCATTGCAAGGGGCCGGCCGGTGGCGCTAGAGGTAAGGTGCCTGCCTTGCCTGCGCTAGCCTAGGACGGACCGCGGTTCGATCTCCCAGCGTCCCATATGGTCCCCCAAGCCAGGAGCGACTTCTGAGCGCATAGCCAGGAGTAACCCCTGAGCGTCACCGGGTGTGGCCCCCCCCCAAAAAAAAAGATCCCATTGCAAGATATGACAATTTTCACAAATTTTCCTTTTTTTTTTTTTTTTTTATTTGGCTTTTTGGGTCACACCCAGCAATGCTCAGGGGTTGCTCCTGGCTCTACGATCAGAAATCTCTCCTGGCAGACTTGGGAGACCATATGGAATGCCGGGATTTGAACCACCATCCTTCTGCAGGCAAGGCAAACGCCCTACCTCCATGCTATCTCTCCGGCCCCCAAAATTTTCCTTTAATGAAGTTCTTTTTCCAGTAATACCATTACCATTTAGTTGTACCAAGCAATATTGTTCTGGTTTGTTTTGGGGTCACACCCAGCAGCGCTCAGGGGTTACTTCTGGCTCTCTGTGCTCAGAAATCACTCCTAACTGGCTCGGGGGACCGTATGGGATGCCAGGAATAAAACCACCATCAGTCCTGGGTAAGCCACGTGCAAGGCAAACGCCCTACCGCTGTGCTAACTCTCCGGTCCTTGTACCAAGCAATATTAAGTAAATTTTTATACTTACTGCCCAAACGGGCAGGTTTCAGGAGGTTAGGAAACTGATGACAAAGGCAGAGAGAATGTCATACTAGCGGTGGATTTGAAGTTGGAATACTGAATGCTAAAAATAACTATCACAAACGATTCCATAAACCATAGAGTGTAAAGAAATTGATTAAAAGAAAACTGTAGCCCATCAACCTGGCTCACATGAGAGAGATCACCTGGCTGGCATGTTAGAACCTTAGTTTAGTTCCAGCACTACCTTCCTCTACTACCACCATCAGGTATAGTACAGCCTTGATGGTCCCTGAGCACTACCCCAGTTGTAGACCGCCCCACAAGAAAGTTAAAACATACATTTATATGAAGACCCGAAATACTACATTTTACCAGAGAAATGAAAGCATATATTCAAACAAAACCTGTCTATAAATGTTTTTTTTATAAATCTGTTTTACTTGCAATGCTCAAAATGTGGAAACATGGGGCTGGAGAGATAGCATGGAGGTAAGGCTTTTTTTTTTTTTTTTTTTTTTTTTGCCTTGCATGCAGAAGGACGGAGGTTCGAATCCCAGCATCCCATATGATCCCCCCAGCCTGCCAGGAGGGATTTCTGAGAATTGAGCCAGAAATAACCCCTGAGTGCTGCCGGGTGTGGACCCCCCCCCCAAAAATGTGGAATCATCTATTTTCATCTTCTACATAGTGAATGAATGAATCAACTGTGACATAGCTACTAAAACAAGACCTGCGGCCTGAATAGGAGACTTTGATAATGTTAAATGCTAACAAGAAGTCTGAGAGGAAACAGGAGTTTTTTTTTTATTACCAGAAATGTAAACTAGTTCAAATAGTCCAGAGAACAATCTAATAACATGTTGCAGCAAGACAACGTGTGTGCGCTATGATTCCAGCAGGGCCACTTCTTGGTACACTCCACCCTGTTTTTAATAACACACAGTCAACATAGAGAACACACACAGAATCTAGGGTGCTAAGCAGTGGAATAAAACAGAGCTGCTAAAATAAATTATCTCAGGTCTCTTGAATCAACAAGATTTAAAATCTTACACCCAAAGGAGCAAACAGGTTTCAGAAACAAAACACATGATGGCTCTAATTTAAGGCCTTATTCAAATTTTTCTTTGTTTCTGGGACACACCTGAAAAAATGCTGGAAGGGATATGGGGAAGGAGTCCTACTCCCAAATCAATATTCAGGGGTCACTACTCCAGGGTACTTGGGAGACCATGTGGTGGAGGGATCAAATCTGGTAGATTGAAAGACTGTTTGAGCTCACTGTTCTATCTTCTAGTCCTTGATTTAAGGTATTAAGCCAGCCCTCCCTTAATTGGTGATACAGCCCCCTGGCAGGGGTTGGGGGGTGGAGAGTGGCCCTAAAAATGCGCCAGGAACAGTACTAGCCTCAGGTGCAACTGTGGGTGTTGAATGAAAATGAGGATGAGGAAGCATAAAGAAGGGGCCAAAGGTTAGCACTCAAAGAGCTGAGTGCACATTTTTCTTTTCTTTTTTTTCTATATTTTTCTTTTTTTTTTTTTTTTTTTTTGGTTTTGGTTTTTGGGTCACACCCAGCAGCACTCAGGGGTTACTCCCGTCTCGATGTTCAGAAATTGCTCCTGGCAGGCTCGGGGACCATATGGGAGGAATGCCAGGATTCGAAACACAGTCCTTCTGCATGCAAGATAAACGCCCTACCTCCATGCCATCTCTCTGGCCCTGAAATGTACATTTTTCCTGCCTGGAGTCAGGATATGATCCTCCTGCAACTACATGCCACTCCCCACCACTATGAGGACAGCCCCAAAATCTAAGGATGGCAGAAAGAAGAAAAAGAGCAAGAGGGTGGTCGCAGGGGAAGCGCTCTTGCCTTGTTTTCTGGGTTTAACTCCCAGCACAGCAAGGACACCAGCCCGTAGCCAAGGAACTCAAGCACCAAGCCAAGAGCCACCCCCAAACATGCCAGGTAAAGCATTTGTGCTCTCACTGTCTCTCTGTCTCTGTCTCTCTTTCTCCCCCCACCTCCTCCCACCAAAAGAGAAATTAGGAAAAGGGATGAATATATTTCATCTGTGGTGTAACTGAGTTAAAAACACAGTGTTTATTTTCCAAATAAACACACAAAACTCAAGGTGGTCTGCTTTCGCAGCATGGTATTGGTTCAAACCCCATCACTGAAAGGCCTGAACATGCCAACGCTGGCAGGTGCATATGTCAACGCATTGTGAAGAATTCCCAAGAGAAATGTGCAGATAACAACTTGTTTACAGTATGGAACTATGAATTGGTGACATGTATGGAGTCCAACTTAGACTGCCTCTGTATAGTGTGACAACAGTCTCACAAGAGAGAGATCAACAAGCACTTACAAATTCTCCTTCTTATGCAATATCTTTGTTCTTTAGAAAGATCACAGGTCCTATACAAAGCAAATTGTATGCCTCTTTCAATAAAATGGCCTTTTGCATGTTGGGTAATTTCTTACTTATCTTTTACACATTTCTGACTCTTTCAGTGCTACCAATCATTTAATGTAACAGGTGTTGGTGTGTTGATGCAATACTATTTGAAGTGACTGACAATGTCACATTTTTATTATATTAAAAATTGGAATGCTGTAAAAATATGATTAACCATTAACACTTATTTCAGGTCTATCAAATCACCCATGTTAATTGTTAAAGAATTTATTAGGGGCCGGGCGGTGGCGCTAAAGGTAAGGTGCCTGCCTTGCCTGCGCTAGCCTTGGATGGACCGCGGTTCGATCTCCCGGTGTCCCATATGGTCCTCCAAGCCAGGAGCAACTTCTGAGCACATAGCCAGGAGTAACCCCTGAGCATTACCGGGTGTGGCCCAAAATCCAAAAAAAAAGAAAAAAGAAAAAAAAAAGAATTTATTAATAAGAAACTAAGATTTAGAGCCGGAGAGATAGCATGGAGGTAGGGCGTTTGCCTTGAATGCAGAAGGTCATTGGTTGGAATCCCGGCATCCCATATGGTTCCCCGAGCCTGCCAGGAGTGATTTCTGAGCTTAGAGCCAGGAGTAACCCCTGAGCGCTGCCAGGTGTGACCCAAAAACCAAAAAAAAAGAAAAAAAGAAAGAAACTAAGATTTAAATAAGGGAAACCTACACTATCAACTGACTTTAATTGTTCAGTGGTATATTTTGGGTTTGTTTTTGTTTGCTTGTTTTTAGACTGTACCCAGCAGTGCTCAGGAGCTACTCCTGAGTTACTGGTCAAGGGTCACTCTTTATAATGCTGAGATAGGAACATGTGGTGATAGGGATCAAATTCAGACCTCCAGAATACGGAACAAATACAGAACAATTGCTCAACCTACTGATCTCTCTATCTGCCTGATATATTTTGGCAGGAGAAGTTGAGACACACCTGATATTGGTCAGGAGTCACTTTTTTTTAACAGTGCTCAGGAACCATATATAGTGCCAGAAAGCAAACCAGAGATAGTTGTATGCAAGACAAACAATTTAACAAAAATTACTCTGGCAGGGTTGGGGACCATATGGGATGCTGGGGATTGAACCCGGGTAGGCCACATGCACAAAAAAATCTCTACCAACTGTGCTATTGTTCAGCCCCCATAATGTTTTTTGGTTAGTTTGTTTGCTTTTTGTTTTGAGGTGACACCCAGCATCGCTCAGGGGTTCCTCCTGGCTCTATGCTCAGAAATCGCCCCTGGCAGGCTCAGGGAACCATATGGGATGCCAGAATTCGAACCACCATCCTTCCTCATGCAAGGCAAATGCCCCACATCCATGCTATCTCTCCGGCTCCCCTACAATGTATTTTTAAGTCAACTATTTCTTGCTAACTTTAATTTGTTACAATTTAATATCAAGTGCATATATCTAACACTGAGCAAAGAAAAAACAAATGTAGTGTTATAGCTCTTTTAGAATTTGTCTAGCAGGCTTTCTGGTCTCCACCAGAAGCCCCCCCCCCCAAAAAAAGAAAAACAAATGTATTCATTTCATCAATACTTTTGATAGAAACAGAAAATCTTTTGCCATGTTATGCAAAACCACTGATGTGACTGCTATTCAAGTAACGCATCTACTACAAAAAAATTTTGGTACTGGTAAGAGAATCCTACTTTCTTTTTAAAAAAATAAAATAAAATAAAAGTTATATATCAAGGGGCTAGAGCAAAAGAAAAATGGTTGGGGGACCTAAGTGATAGAACAGTGGTAGAGCGTTTGCCTTGCACACAACCCAGGATGGGTCTGGTTTCAATCCCTGGCATCACGTATGGTCTCTCAAGCCTCCCAGCAGCAATTTTTGCATGCAGAGCCAGGAGTAACCCCTGAGGGCCATCGAGTGTGACCCAAAAACCAAAAAAGAGAAAGAAAAAGTGGTTAGGGCAATTTCACATTACATGCAACGGACCTGGGTTCAATCCCAAATATTCTTTATGGTGCCTAAGCCCTGCCCAGAGTATTTCCTGAGTGCAGAACCAGGAGTACCTCTGAGAGCTGCTGGTAAGGACATCATCATCATCATCATCATCATCATATTATTATTATTATTATTATACTGATAATTCATACCCCCCAAATAATAAATCCAATTTTTTCTACTGATGGGGCCACATCACCAGTACATAAGAGCTATTATTCCTGGCTCAGGGATCACCCTAGTGGTGCAAAGTGGATCGCATACGGTACTAAGGATCAAGTGAGGGCTTGGTTGTGTGCAGGCATGAACCTTGGGCCCTGTGCTATCTTTCCAGGCCTACACTTAATTTTCTTTATTTTTTTTCCTTTCTTTTTACACTTAATTTTTCAAAAAGCAATATATTGTGGACTGGAGAGATAATACAGAAGTTAAGGTGATTACTTTGCATGCAGCCTATCTGGATTTATTAAATTTGAAACCATTTATGGTTACCTGAACCTCACCAAAAGTGGGCCCTGATCACAGAGCCAGGAATAAGTTTGCCACTCTGAACACCGCTGGGTATAGCCTCAAAACAAAAAGTGGGGAGAGTAGATACTGAAGATCCATTATGTATTTAAGGACATTCCAATTTTTCTTAATAAGAAAATAAGTCAGGGGCCTGGGGAGATAGCACAGCGGCGTTTGCCTTGCAAGCAGCCGATCCAGGACCAAAGGTGGTTGGTTCGAATCCCGGTGTCCCATATGGTCCCCCGTGCCTGCCAGGAGCTATTTCTGAGCAGACAGCCAGGAGTAACCCCTGAGCAATGCCGGGTGTGGCCCAAAAACCAAAAAAAAAAAAAAAAAAAAAAGAAAATAAGTCAGGGGGCCTGGAGAGATAGCACAGCGACATTTGCCTTGCAAGCAGCCAATCCAGGACCTAAGGTATCCTGGTGTTCCATATGCCCCCCCCCCCCGTGCCTGCCAGGAGCTATTTCTGAGCAGACAGCCAGGAGTAACCTCTGAGCACCGCCGGGTGTGCCCCCCCCCCCAAAAAAAAAAGAAAAGAAAAGAAAAAAGAAAATAAGTCAGGGGCCAAAGTGGTGGCACAAGTGGTAGGGTGTGTTTGCCTTGAATGCGGCTGACCTAGGAGGCACCGAGATTCGACCCCCAGCATCCCATATGGTTTCCCAAGCCAGGAGCAATTTCTGAGCGCATAGCCAGGAGTAACCCCTGAGCATCATCACCAGGTGAAAATAAGTCAGTTAATAAGTCAACTTGACCAGGGACCAGTGCAATAGCACAGGACTAAGGCATTTGTTTTGCATGCTGCTGACCCAGAATGGACCTGGGTTTGATTCCTGGCATCCCATATGGTCCCTGACCCTGCCAGGAGTGACTTCTGAGTGTAGAGCCAGGAGTAACCTAAGTGCTGTGCTGGGTGTGACCAAAAAAAAAAGTCAACTTGACCAGAAAATAAAGACTATTTTAAGAATACATAATTCATAACAGTTTCATATGGCTGGGCCCGGAGAGATAGCACAGCGGTGTTTGCCTTGCAAGTAGTCGATCCAGGACCAAAGGTGGTTGGTTCGAATCCTGGTGTCCCATATGGTCCCCCGGGCCTGCCAGGAGCTATTTCTGAGCAGACAGCCAGGAGTAACCCCTGAGCAACGCTGGGTGTGCCCCCCCCAAAAAAAAAAACAGTTTCATATGGCTAAGAACTTAGCTACCTGTGGGTCACAGTGTCACTCAACAAGGTAAGCACAAAGTTTGCTGTGTGGGAGGCCCAGGTTTAATCCCTGGAACTACTCGGTCTCTTGAGCACCACTGACAGTAATTCCTACAATGCCAGAAATAGCCCCCCCCCCCCAGGGGCCGGAGAGATAGCATGGTGTTTGACTTTTCATGCAGGAGATCGTCAGGTAAGGTATTTGCCTTTCATGCAGGAGGTCATCGGTTCGAATCCCGGTATCCCATATGGTCCCCCCCCCCCCCCCCGTGCCTGCCAGGAGCAATTTCTGAGCCTGGAGCCAGGAATAACCCCTGAGCACTGCCGGGTGTGACCCAAAAACCACAAAAAAATAAATAAATAAATAAATAAATAGCCCCCTCCTGCCCACACACAAAAATTATTTACTTTATAAAAATGTGCAGTGATAATGAATGATAAGGTAACTTAAGAGCTGATAGATTTAGGAGGGAGAGACACCACGCATGGTCATGCCTGAGTACTACTCCCAGCAATAAATTCAGGAGTCACTCCCAGCAGTGCTCAGGAGTCTGTGTGATAGCAGGAATTGAGTCATGGCCTCCAGTATGCAAAGCACATGCTCAGCCTCTTGAGCGCTCTCTAGCCCTCCAAAGAATTTTCAAAAGAAAAAGAAAGGGCCCGGAGAGATAGCACAGCAGCGTTTGCCTTGCAAGCAGCCGATCCAGGACCAAAGGTGGTTGGTTCGAATCCCGGTGTCCCATATGGTCCCCCGTGCCTGCCAGGAGCTATTTCTGAGTAGACAGCCAGGAGGAACCCCTGAGCATCGCCGGGTGTGGCCCAAAAACCAAAAAAGAAAAAGAAAGATCTTAACATCTTGTCAGTTGCTATTACCAGGGCTCCAGTAGGTTGTATATGATTATAAAGGTTTCTTGTATCATTTAAAAGCAGGGAGAGTACTTCTGAATTTATTCACTGCAAACTGTCATTCACCAACATGTGGTTGCCAAAACTTTGAGCTAACACTTACACAGGTCATTGCATTATGCCAGTAGAGCAATCAACGAAATCAAAGGCAATTCACTGCATGACAGATTGTTTGGACAAGATTGTACTGGGAACAAGGAAGAAGTCAATCGCTCACTGCATTAGTTTACTGCCTAGCAAGCGGAACCTGCTTGGAAATCTTTGAGACACTGACTCAGTCTTAGATTCTTAGAAAACAAAGGTAATGTTTTTACAGGCCAATCTGACTGATCCCCAAAAAGACACAGCTTAACCGACACTTATTTGTTAAATTTAACTAAACCAATCTGTGGCACCAAGGCGATGTGCTGAGTGTTATCAAAGCAAGAACTTCGTTTCAGTGTGGCAAAATAGAATTTAGGACAAGTGAGGAAGTCAGCCTGTATCCAAATTTATCAGCAATAAAATACATAACAAGAACTTGCTTTCCTTGTCATTTCCTTTTTTTGGGGGGGGGGGGGGCATGCGTGGTTGGGCCATACACAGAGATGCTCAGGGGTTACTCCTGGCTCTACACTCAGAAATCGCTCCTGGCTACCATATGGGAACCAGGGGATCGAACTGAGGTCCTTCCTGGATCATCCGCGTGCAAGATAAACACTCTACAGCAGTGCCATCACTCTGACCCCTCTGTTGTCATTTCTTAAGAGATTCTCTATTCTGAGTTCAAAGACTTGAAGGGATTCTTACAATTAAAATGCCTAATTGAGGGATCAGAGCAATAGTACAGCAGGTAAGGCACTTGCCTTGCACAGAGTCAACCCAGATGTGATCCGTGGCATCCCATCTGATCCCGAGCACCTCCAGGAGTGATTCCTGCGTGCAGAGCCAGTAGTCACCCCTGAGCACCACCAGGTATGAACCCCAAATCAAAACCAAAAAAGTAAATAATTTTTTAATGCCCAACTGAGTTTTGGAGACTATCTTTGGAGAGTATCTTCAAGCTTACAAACATTGAAAGCTGTGAGATAATATAGCAGGGAGGTATGTAGCATCAGGGAACATGTTCTGCACATGGCCCGCCCACATTAGATCACCAGCATCTCATAAGGCTGCTGAGCACCACCAGGAGGGATTCCTGAATACAAAGTCAAGCATTACCCCTGAGTATCTTTGGGTTTGGCACAAAGACAAAGCAAAACAAAACACCCAAAGATTGTTACCAACAGCGTTGGCTGCAAAAACAGACATCTACACTTAATCCTAAAATATGAGATATAAGATAAATGAGGGTTTTTTGGGGGGTCACACCCAGAAGCACTCAGGGTTTACTCCTGGCTCTACCCTCAGAAATCGCTTCTGGCAGGCTCCAGGGATCATATGGGATACCAGGATTCAAACCACCGTTCTTCTACATGCAAGGCAAACACTTTACCTCCATGCTATCTCTCCGGTTCCAAGATAAATGTATTTTATATTTTTTTTATGATTGCTTTTCTGTCATATTATCATGGAAAAATGGTTCAATGTTGCCACATATCTTTTTGTTTGTTTGTTTTGTTTTTGGGAGGTCATACCTGGCGACACTTAGGAGTTACTCCTGGCCCTGCGCTCAGAAATTGCTCCTGGCAGGCTCGGGGGACCATATGGGATGCCGGGATTCGAACCACCGTCCTTTCTGTGCAGCTAGAACTGCAACTTTCTGTGCTCACCTTCAGAAGGTGAATTTTCCATTGTGGAGTGAGGTGGGGAGAGGCATGCCGATTTGTGAAAATAAGGTAGTAGGCCAAATCAGTCCCGGAGCCTCTGTTCTATGACCTCCCAACAGGTAGGGAGCTTGCCTTGCACTCAGTCACCCCAGGCTTGATCCATGGCACTGCATGATTTCCTACCACCAAGAGGGAACCCGGAGTGCAGAGACAGGAGCAAGCCCTGAGCAATGCTAGAGGCGTCCATCCCAAAATAAACTGTATAGCTAGTATTGTATTGGGGGAATGGGGCATGCCCAATGGAGAGGGGCTTCAATACTAAAAGCAGCTACCTTAAAGGAGTGAGGCCACTGAAGCTGGCCCTGGCTTGCATGCAGTCCAGTGTAACACCCCATGCCTAGCCATGTGTGCTTGAGCTCCAAGACCTCCAAGCACAACTCAAGACTATAGGGAGATGGGGAGATAAGACAGATACACTGAGAGCCAGAGAGAAAACAAGAGAGAACAAGCCAGAGAGACTGAGAACATACAGTACTGATCTTGCAGACGGGTGACCTCAGTTTGATTCCGGACACCACAGGATCCCCTGAGCACTATCAACCATGAAAGAGAGAACTTGGAGAAGCCTCGAGCACTGGTGAGTGTGGTGCAGCCCTAACCCACGAGTCTTGACCGCTAAAAAAACCCGGACAGACGCAGAGCTGTGTGGCCAAGAGGAGGACACAGCAAGAACAGTGGGGACACCACAGAGATCCCTGGCCAGCCCATCCAGAATATGGGCCAACACCAGGACAGAAGAATGACACTTCACCTCTCCCTACCCCCGGCCCCTCATACACAAACCTAAAGTGTTCAGCACAGTCTTAACCAAGCTTGAAACCACAGAAGCAAGGAAAGGGACAGGGGACAAGAATAAGGAAAAAACCAGGGCCGAAGAGATAGCATGGAGGTAGGGCGTTTGCTTTACATGCAGAAGGATGTTGGTTCGAATCCCATATGGCATCCCATATGGTCCCCCGAACCTGCCAGGAGTGATTTCTGAGCATAGAGCCAGGAGGAACCCCTGAGTGCTGCCGGGTGTGATCCAAAAACAAACAAACAAACAAACAAAAAAGAATAAGGAAGAAACCTAAAGCAAAGACAAGCTATTCGCAATGTCACAATTAAAAGCAAATTGAATGAAGTCTATCTCTACCAGAGCTACAGAGACCAGGAAGATTGGAAGCCTTTACAATGCAGAGCAGAGAGCAGCTAAGCAGACCTCCTTTCTAAGATGCTCATAGTAATACACCTTCCTGATTTTTTGTCTCTCCAGAACCTTTTTTTCTCGTGGTGAGGGCTGCATGTGCATGGCGGTGCTTAGGGTTAAATTCTAGTTCTATGCTCAAGGATCAGACCTGGGTCAGCTCCAGAACTACTTCTAGGGGTTGGAGAAATAGCACAGCGGTAGGGTACTTGCCTTGCAAGCAGCCAACCCAAAACAAAGATGGTGGTTCGAATCCCCAGCATCCCGTAAGGTTCCCAGAGACTGCCAAGGGCGATTTCTGAGCACAGAGGCAGGAGGAACCCGAGTGCCTCTGGGTATGGCCCAAAAACCAAAAACAAACAAACAAACAACCTAGTTCTAGCTTTGTGCTCAGGGATTGGTTCTGGTGTTGATGGGAAGTTGGGGGAGGGCCCATATGCAGTGCCGGGATCAAACCAGTCAGCCACATGCAAGGCAAGCACTTTAACCTCAGCAGTTATTCTTTTCTTAAACAAAAACTGCTATGTCCTCTTCACTTCCAATCCTGCACCCCTCTTGGACAAGGTGGGTTTATATCTGGAAATATTTTTTAGTAAAGTTAAAGAAAAACCCGGAAAGAGGTTCCAGTCCAGCCATGGGTCAGCTGTCATTCCACTGGCCCTCTTTCTGCGAGGGTTAGTTATATCATTTCTCAAACTCTACACTCTATGGGCAAAAACCAACAACTTATCTTCATAAACCAGGAATGAGACATTTCAAATACACCACAGAGAGCAATAATTGGCTCTCCTAAAATCCTGGTAGAAAACTTCTAAAGTTTGTTCTAACAGTTCCAAATAAACCATCCCTACTGCTTGTCTCACTGCCTCTGCAGAACTGGGGGAGAAGATGTATATACAGTTACACACAGGAAGGTGGGGGACACAGACCTCATGTCTTGTTTTCTCAGTGAACTATGAGATCGGGGCTCTAAAAAAAGGAAGATGAGACTGGGACTGTGGAAAGGATGAGCATGGGACTCACCCAGGGAGTAGAAAAGAGGCTAGGAGTCCACCTGGACCCAGAGGGAGGAGATGTAGAAAATGGGGACAAGTTAGGGCCAGAGTGATAGTGCAGTGGGTAGGGCACTCGAATTGCACAAGACAGATCCAGGTTCAGTTCCCAGCATCCCATATGGTTCCCTGAACTCACCAGAAGTGATTCCTATGTGCAGAACCAGGAATAATCCTCGAGCACTGCCAGGTGTGACCCAAAAACAGCCCAAAAAAAATGGAGACTAGTGGTCTTTTGTACTGGTTCCTCTCTTACAGAGGGCTAGGTCATGGAGGAAACCAGTTCAAGGAGGGGGAAATCAAAACGCTGCCATGGGAACTGTCATGTGACTCCCAGGACGATCCAGAGGTCAAAGAGTGTAATGGGTAAGAGGAAGCCTGAGGACACAAGGACAAAGACCCCCAGAAAGAAGTCATGGAGGAGCCAAATAGAACAAAGCTATGCCAGAAACCAGACTCTATATTCAGAACTAAACATCATTAGCTGGAGAGGATGAGGCCCAAGAGAGTCCAAGGCAGTGAGGGGCCATAGATCCACATGCATTTAAAAACAGATCAACTTTATGCCAGAAAACTTCAGGTGTGAGGCCTCCTTGTAATTAGGCCAAGGCTTATTTTCAATTTTCCCCATTTTGCTGGGCCTATGCAAACAATGGCAAATGCCACTCTCACACCATTACTACTTATGTTTTTAACACTTATCTTTAAGAAAGAAAGAAACAAAAACAGCTTACTAAACTTAAAAAAAATAAACTGTAGTAAAATGCTTGTCTGGAATACAGGCAGGGGATGGAGTGGAGGGAGGGGGGCATTGGTGGTGGAAATGTTGCACTGGTGAGGGGGGGGGGTGTTCTGTTTATGCCTAAAACCCAACTACAATCATGTTTGTAATCGTGGTGCTTAAATAAAGAATTTATACAAAAAAAAAAGAATTTATACTAAAAAAAATTAAAATAGGGGCCGGAGAAATAGCATGGAGGTAAGGCGTTTGTCTTGCATGCAGAAGGACGGTGGTTGGAATCCCTCATCCCGTGCCTGCCAGGGGCAATTTCTGAACATAGAGCTAGGAGTAACCCCTGAGCGCTGCCAGGTATGACCCAAAAAACAAAAAATGAATGAATAAATAAATAAATAAAAATAAAAACAGATCCGTTATTCACATTCATTTCTGGGATGTGGTGTGTTTTGTTTTTGTTTATTTGTTTGTTTGGAGTTTTGAGGCACACCTGGTGATGCTCAGGGGTTACTCCTGGCTATGCACTAAGAAATCGCTCCTAGCTTTGGGGAGCATATGGGACGCCGGGGATCAAACCGAGGTCGGTCCTGGGTCTGCCGCATGCAGGGCAAACGCTCTACCACTGCACCGCCACTCTGGCCCCATTTCTGGGATATTTTTAAAAAAGAAAGACAATGGAGATGAGGACCATGGTAGGAAGCTTGCCATAATGGGGAGCAGGTTGAGTTGGGAGCGCAGTGAATATAGAGAAGGAACCACTTTGACAATGAGAGTTGGAAATAGCCGCTCTGGACTAGAACTGGGTACTAAAAGGTCAAATGACATACATGATACCATTTCGGTAGCAATATTACAAACCACAGTGCTTAAAAGAGAGGAAGAGGAAGAGAAATGCCATAGCGGCAAGCTGAGAAGGAGAGGAAGCAGAACTGGAAGGAGAGAAGCTGGGGACACTGATGGCAGAAAACATGCACTGGTGAAGGGTGTTGGAACACTGTATGACTGAAACTCAATCAGGAACAATTTTGTAACTATTTATCTCATGGTTATTCGATTACATAATTAATTAAGAGGGCAGGAATGATAGTACAGCGGTAGGGCATTTGCCTTGCACGCTTCCGACCCAGGACGAAAATGGGTTCACTCCCTGGCATCCTTTGTGGTCTCCCAAGACGCCAGGAGCAATTTCTGAGCACAGAGCCAGGAATAACCTCTGAGCACTTTATTGCTGAGTGTGGTCCAACACCCCCCCCCAAAATTATTAATTACAAAATAACAACTATATCAGCTGGAATTGGAGAGATCACTCAACTGTTAAAACACTTGGTATGTACAAAGGCTTGAATGCAATCCCTGGCACCCCATGACTCCAACCAGCACCCAAGGATGGGCCCATTGTTTTAAAAAAACGAAGAGGGGCTGGAGTGATAGCACAGTGGTGCAGTGTTTGCCTTGCATACACTACCCCAGATAGACCCGGGTTTGGTTCCTGGCATCCCATGTGGGCCCCCTGAGCTGGCCAAGAACAATTTCTTAGCACAGAGCCAGGAGTAACCCAAGTGTCACTGGGTGCGGCCAAAAAAATTTAAATGAAATAAAAATAAAAAAATAAAGAATTGAGACCAGATAGTACAGTGGATAGAGCATGCCTTGCATACTGATCCAGACATTAGCATGGTCCCCAAGGCCACCAAGAATGATTCCAGGAGTAACCCTTAGACCAAAAGTAAAAACATTGGGTATAGACCAAAAGTAAAACAATCAAAAAAACATTCTTTTATAAAACCAGTTTTAAAAAAAGAAAGAAAAGATAGGCATGGTTAAATTATGATTGAAAAACACAGCCCCTCTATCTGGAATGATGTTAACATTTGGAAAATTCCTACTCTTATTTCTGGGCTATGTTTACACACCCACCCACACAACACCAAAAATAAAAATTAAAAATTAAGATGCAGAAGACCTAGGATTGATCCTTGAGCAGCCTTAATGACCCCAAGCACAAGCTAGGACTAGCCCAGACTAGCCGCTGAAAACTGCCAGATTTGGCCCCAAACCCCACTGGGGACCCAAGAGCCAGGGAGCTGCTTGCCTTGCAAGCAGTCACAACCCTGATCCAGTTCCTTTCACTATACGTGATCCAAGTCAGACCAGGGTCATTTCTGAGCAGAGCCAAGGCTAGTTTCTGAATACCCCCAAGTGAGGCTCAATCCCCCAAAATATCCAAAAAAGTCCAGGGGGACTGGAGTGGTAGCACAGCACTAGGACATTTGCCTTGCATGCAGTTGACCCAGGACAGAGGCATCCCATATGGTCTCCTGAGCCTGCCAGGAGCAATTTCTGAGCACAACGGGTGTGTGTCCTCCCCCCAGCCCAGAAAAAAACAAAAGCCCCTCCCCCCCAAAAAAAACTGTATCAGACAGTGCTACACTCCTTGTAGTGCTTGGGGAAACACACAGGGTGCCAAGAATGAAATCAGGTGGCCCTATGGTAAGGCAAATGCTTATTATTATATACTTATTAACATATGCTATATTATCTCATGTTTTATATATGACTTTTTTTTTTCTTTTAGGGAAACATATGTGAATGAGCACATCTAAAAATTACACCTACGGTGCAGAGTGGTGGGGCAGGTGGTAGGGCTTCTGCCTTGCATGCACTAGCCTAGGACGGACCACAGTTCAATCCCCTGGCAACCCATATGAGAATCCAAGCCAGGAGCAATTTCTGAACGCAAAGGCAGGAGTAACCCCTGAGCGTCACCAGGTGTGGCCCTAAAAATAACAATAATAATATCAACAACACCTATATGAATTTACCAGCTAAACTGGTTCAGAAGCACTTTTCTGGCAATAGGAAACCTCTTCATCTGATGGGAAAAATGATGAGAAAAGGGAAATAAAGAAGGGAAAATAAAAGGTCTAAGACCGCTGCATCACATTGGCTGGAATATACTGGGCTCCCTTATGAAATAACCAAATAGCCAGAAGTTTACAAGCTAGAAACTTTACTATTTACTCAAAAGTAAACCAAGTGGCCCCGGGTGCGGTTACCAAGCCTCAGCCCTGGGCCACTGTCAGTACGACCCATGCAGGATGTCCCTGCAAAATACATATCAGGCCTGGAAAACACAGCAAAGTGACCTGATTTTTACAGAGCTTGAAAAGGCCATTCCTGGGGCTGGAGAGATAGCACAGCGGTAGGGCATTTTCCTTGCAGGATGACCCAGGACCAAATCCCAGCATTCCATAAGGTCTCCTGTGCCTGCCAGGAGCGATTTCTGAGCAGAGAGCCAGGCAGAATCCCTGGGCGCTGCCAGGTGTGATAAAAAAAAAAACAAAACAAACAAACAAACAACAAAAAAAAAAACCCACGCCATTCCTATGAAGCTTTATATTAAAATTAGGTTTGCTAGCTTTATTTAAACTGAGCTGCCAAGAAAGTTACATATAACTTGTATTAAAACTGTAGGGGGTGGAGCAATAGCACAGTGGTAGCTTTGGCCTTTCATGCAGCCTATCCAGACAGATCCAGGTTCAATCCCCAGCATCCCATATGGTCCCCTGAGCTGGCCAGGAGCAATTCCTGAGCATGCTGCTGTGTGACACCCCCCCCCCCCAAAAAAAAAAGCCACCCCCCAAAGAAACAGTATCAGACAGTGCTGGTCTACAGAGAAAAGAAAATTAAAGGCTGTGTCTAAGGTGACCATGATTGCACTACACCATCTAGACACACAAGACACTGCACAGGCAGAAATCCAAGTATTCTGGGCCGGAGAGACAGCACAGCAGTAGGGCATTTGCCTTGCAAGCAGCCGACCCAGGACCAACGGTGGTTCGAATCCCGGCATCCCATAAGGTCTCCTGTGCCCTCCAGGAGCGATTTCTGAGCACAGAGCCAGGAGGAACCCCTGAGCGCCGCCAGGTGTGACTCAAAAACAAACACACAAACAAACAAAAAAAAAATCCAAGTATTCCCAACAAGAGCAGTGGAAAAGTCAAAGGCAGGGAAGCAATAGAAACCTAATAAAATAGAGGGTTCATGCCTAGAAGGTGATTTAGAATCATAGCCTGGGTCTCCTTTGTGAGGCCCTAGGTCTCCCCAAAGGTGTGCACACCTCGACTCAAGAAAAACAAAAAAAAAAAAAACACAGAAAACAAAAACACCTAAGATCCATATCAGGCTAAGCAGTTCAAATATACAGGCCTTATTACTCGATTGCAGGCTCTATATGGCAACTGAACAAAAAGACAGTAGGTGCACAAGACCATAACACAGAAAGTATGGTATGTGCCTTCGTAGGGTTGACCTGGGCTCAATCCCCAGCACCCCAGATGGTCCCCAGGTACCACCAGGAGTAATACCTGAGCAGAGCCAGGACTAAGCCCTGAACACTGCCAAGTATGCTCCTTCCCCCCCCCAAAAAAAAAAACCCATATTATTAGTACAAATTCATTGAAACTTTTCTCCATACCAATATCAGTAAACCTCTTATACACTATATAGACAGATCCCATTTGTAGTTTGCATCTTCTTTTTTTTTTTTGGCCACACATGGTGACTCTCTGGGGTTACTCCTGGCTATGCACTCAGAAATCGCTCTTGGCTTAGGGTACCATATGGGACACCATCAAACCAGGGTCCTTCCTAGGCTAGCAGAGGCAAGGCAGATGCCTTACTGCTTGTGCCACAGCTCCAGTCCCATAGTTTACATTTTCAATAAAACAAAAACCACTTTTTAAAAAATCAATAAAATACATCCAACCAAAGAAGGAGAGCACTGTTGTTCTAAAGGGTCCAATGTCCTCATTCACAGTGGATGTTACACAACTGTTCTAATTTCTTCTCTCCTTTCCTCTTGTGTAAGGGCCGTGATCCTCACAGTGTTTACAGAGGCTTTTCAAGCCATTCAATTTCTCCAGCAAATACTTAATACTTTTGTGGCTCCTTATCCAACTATAAACACAGCATTTTTTTTTTAATATACAACATGTCTAACCATGGGAAATAACACTGTACAATAGCCTCAAGGCTGGAGCACAAAATCTAAGGAGCCGATGGTAAGTGTTGCTGTAATGGCAGTTGGACTTGAATGCACCCCTTGGATCACTCCATGAATGACAGTTGAACCTGGACACACACCTTTGTCATGCCAGGTATAAAAGGAAAAACTTGGACTTTTGCAGGGGGGGGCCAGGATAGATAGGGACCAGAGCAGCGCTCGCTGGTCTGCGAGGGAGCCAGAGATCAAGAATCAAAGATATGATGCCTGCTTTGTATCTATTTCTTTATCTTTCTTTTTTGTACCAGGGTCTCCCTTGGCCACCTCTGGCCAATGAATTTCCACTTATCTGTCCCTTTCTCTCTCAGAACCCCCAGGCGGTAGCAGTAGGCCTCAGACACCAGGAAGAATAAAAAGTATACTTGGGGGCCAGAGAGCTAGCATGGAGGTAGGACATTTGCCTTGCATGCAGAAGGACCATGGTTCAAACCCCGCATCCCATATGGTCCCCCAAGCCTGCCAGGAGCCATTTCTGAGCACAGACCCAGGAGTAACTTCTAAGCGCCACCAGGTGTGACCCAAAAAAACAAAAAAGTATACTTGGTTTCTACTTCTCCCTGCTCTCTCTTTGTCTCAGGTGGACAGCTGCTACATGTTGGCATCCCTGGGTGGGCACCAGGTCCCAGCCAGCAGCCAGGCTGGCTCCAAAGGCCCCTGTGACCCTTGCAGCACTAGGCCCTGGCAGCTTTGGGCCTCTATATCATTCAGACCTGCAGCCCAGGCAGCCTTGGGTCTTTGAAGGTGAGGGAGGGAGAAAAAGGACCAGACAAGGACCTCTCACCCTCGGGTCCAAAGAAGTCCCTCTCTCGTCACGGTTTGGTAAAAAAAAGTTTAATGGCCCGAAGGCCATCCAAGGGAAGCAAACACGAGGCACTTGCTCTCTGACTCATCAGAACTGGGACAACTGGTGGATCCAAGAAACACTTCCCAATGCAAGTATCACGTGTGCTCAGGTTCACAGGGAGCAGCATGGTCTTGCTATGGTCAACATTGGGAAAGTGGGTCTTGCAAGTCAACGCTGATGATGGAGACTCCACGCTAGGAGAAATCTGGAAGAAACCAGGAGGCTGGCAAGTATCATAAAGATAAGAAGTATTTGTCCTCCCAGGGCCATCTGGATACTTTGGACATCACTGGCGAGTCAGATAACACAGGCAGACTGGCCACGGGCAGTTGTGAGAAGCATGTGGATCTGTCCTGTCAAGTACCAGATCATAGGAGCCTGTGGCCTTTTAAAATTCATAAGCTGGGGCCGGAGAGATAGCATGGAGGTAAGACCCAGAACCAACAGTGGTTCGAATCCCGGCGTCCCATAAGGTCCCCGGAGCCTGCCAGGAGCGATTTCTGAGCACAGACCCAGGAGTAACTCCTGAGCACTGCTGGGTATGACCCAAAAATCCAAAAAAAAAATAAAAAATAAAAAAATAAAAAATAAAATTCACAAGCTAAACATTCCTCACTCCTGCTTCTAGGCCATGAAAACAGCCTGATCCCAGTACATTTAAACCCCAGAATTGTTAAACTCCAATGTAAACAGGACAACTTCATAGAACACTGGGTTTCCAGGGAGAGAGGAAAGTAGAAGAGAATGTACTGCTAGGCCAAAGATATAGGGCTCAGTAGTAGAACACAAGCCATAAACATATGAAACGGGGCTCGATTTCTTGTACCTAAGAAAGATAAAGGAAGAGTCCACAGTATTGGTCCAAATATCCTGGCAACTAAAACAATAAAAGTGACAACCAGACAAAGGAATGAGCACATGAGCAACTTCAGAGAGAGAAGAGGGGGGAAAAAAAGCAGCCGCGGTGTCAAATGATTTCTACTGAATAAATAAGAATGCCTTCAGAAGAAATTGGTTTGAAAGATTCAGACGCATTCAATTTGAGCTGGTATATTGAATTTGAGCATATATATTTGACAACTACCCACAAAGGACCACACAGAGATCGGAGAGAAAAGTTGTGAATGAACCAGAAGCAACATCAACGGGAAGGAAAGTGTGGAAAATAAAATTGTTTAGAGCCAGAGAGAGGATAAGGCACTTGTCTTACATGTGGTCAATTGTAGTTCAATCCCCTGGCACCTATGATCCTGAAGCATCACTGGGTATAGCTCTGGAGGCTTCAGCACTGCTAGAGTGGTCCCCATAATCTCTGACATCACAGGGCCCAAGTAGCAGCACAGTTGTGGGCCCCAACATAGAACCACCAACAGATGAGTGGCTAAAGAAACTGTGGCACATATACATGATGGAATGCTATGCAGTCATCAGAATAAATAAAATCATGAAATTTTCCTATACATGTATGGACATGGAAACTACTACATTGAATGAAATAAGTCAGAGGGAGAGAGATAGATGCAGAATAGTCTCACTCATCTATGTGATTTAAGAAAAAGAAAAGATAATACAGTAATAATATCCAGAGACAATAGAGATAAGGGCTGGAAGGACGGGCCCATAATATGAAGCTCACTACAAAAAAGTGGTGAAGACAGTTAGAGAAATAACTACACTAACAACTATCATGACAATGAGAGACAATAAGAGAAGTAGAATGCCTTTCTCAAATACAGGCAAGGGATGAGAGGAGGGAGATGGGGGCTTTGGGGGTGAGAAGGTTGCACTGGTGAAGGGCGGTGTTTTTTTTATGACTGAAACCCAATTACAAACATGTTTGTAATCAAGGTGTTTAAATAAAGACATTATAAAAAAATAAAAGACTCAGAAGAAAATAAAAACAGGATGGGTGCAAGCATTATAGTTAGAAATGCCACCCTGATAGCCACAACAACCAGAGAATGGCCTGGGCATTTTCTGTGTGTGCGTGCATGTGTGTGTGTGTGTGTGTGTGTGTGTGTGTGTGTGTGTGTGTGTGTGTGTGTGTGTGTGTGTAGGGACATACCCACTTATGCTCAGGGCTTACTACTGGCTCTAAACTCAAGGATCACTCCTGGAAGATGGGGGAAACCATATGGAGTGCCAGGGTTCAAACTTGGGTGTGACCCAAAAACCATAATAAATAAATAAAGCCACCTAAAAGGCCATTTAAGTATTTCCTTTTGTAATCAATACAAGGGGCAAGACTTGACTGATGATATTCTCATTTAATTAATTGCCGTGGAATGTGGCCAAAATCTGTTTTATCATTTGCATCAAGCTCACAATTCATTATCCCCAGGAAGACACCGTAGTTGTCTTGGACGGACATGCAAAGTGTGAGAGGGTCAGGCCAGTACAGTAGAGGAGGAGCACGAAAAGCACTTATCATACAACACAGAACTAGAATGACTGTGTTCAAACGCACCTAAATGAGGGAACGTGGACCTGTCCATACGCTCCGTATTAAGAGCCAAGCCACGAGTTCCATGTCCTGGTGCTGCCGAGGTCCAACTCGAAAATGGGCAGAGTCCAAATTAGCAGAGTCAAGATCTAGGCTAGAGAAAAACAAACAGCAAATTAAAATAAAAGTAATGGCTAAGCCTAGACATCGGCAGTCCAGATGGCTGGAGACTAGGTCATACTCAGTTCAGGCCCCAAACTCCTGCTACTGGTTTTGTTTTTTTTTGGTTTTGGGTCACACCTGACACCCCTCAGGGTTTATTACTGGCTCTACACTCAGAAATCGCACCTGGCAGACTCGGGGGACCATATGGGATGCCAGGATTTCAACCATTGACTTTCCGCATGCAAGGCAAAACACCTTACCTCCATGCTATCTCTCCGGCCCCTTGTTTCTTGTTTTTTTTTGTTTGTTTGTTTGTTTTTTGTTTTTTGGTTTTTGGGCCACACCCGGCGGTGCTCAGGCGTTACTCCTGGCTGTCTGCTCAGAAATAGCTCCTGGCAGGCACGGGGGACCATATGGGACACCGGGATTTGAACCAACCACCTTTGGTTCTGGATCGGCTGCTTGCAAGGCAAACGCCGCTATGCTATCTCTCCGGGCCCTGTTTCTTGTTTTTAAAGCCAGAGTCCTCAATGCTCTGGAGTCGCTTCCAGTGGTGCTCAAGGGAATAACACGTGTGTGGAGAATAAAATCCAGACCTCCAATGTGCAAATATAAGTGTTCCAGTCCACTGAATTTTTTCTCTCCCTCCCACCCACTTGGTCCTAATAATCACTAGCTAAAAACATCTCCATCTGGGGCCAGAGAGAGAGCACAGAGGTAGGTGGTTTTCCTTGCAAGTGGCCCACCCAGGACCAACGGTGGTTCGAATCCCAGCATCCTATATGGTCCCCTGTGCCTGCCAGGAGCTGCCGCTAGGTGTGTGTCCCTCCCCCCCCCCAAAAAAAAAAAAAAGATTCTCCATTTCCAATGGGATCTGAAAGTTAGTATAGTAGGTAGGGCACTTGCCTTACATACAGCCAATCTGGGTTCAATGCCCAGCATTCCATATGGCCCCCAGGGTACCACCAGTGATTCCTTAGTCTATGCTCAGGAGTAACCCTTGAGTATGAACAACTGTGGCCAAAAAACAAAATAAAATAAAAACATTTCCAAGGTTCCACCACATCCTTGGACAGAATTACCAATCAATTCCCCTACCCATTTTTTTTTTTTTTTTGGTTTTTGATTTTTGGGCCACACTGATGACAGTCAGGGTTTACTCCTGGATATGCACTCAGAAATCACTCCTGGCTTAGGGGACCATATTGGACGCCAGGGGTTCAAACCGCGGTCTGTCCTAGGTTAGCGCGTGCAAGGCAAACGCCCTACCACTTGCACCACCGCTCTGACCCCTCAATTCCCTTCTTTTAAAACTTTTTTACTTTAGGGGCCAGAGAGATAGCACAGCAGTAGGGCATTTGCCTGGCATACAGCCAACCTGGGAGAGACCTG